>NC_134354.1:30138857-30161357 GCF_048569485.1 Anomaloglossus baeobatrachus | reverse complement strand
ACCGCATAGATGTCGTCATCGGCAATAGGTGGAGGAGCCGGACTGGCAGTAGCGGAGAAGGGACCAAGGACAACCGGTTTGAGCAGGGAGACGTGGAACGAGTTGGGTATCCTCATCGTGGCCGGGAGCTGTAGCTTGTAGGAGACCTCATTGATCTTGCGGAGGACCTTAAACGGCCCGATGTAGCGAGGACCCAGCTTGTAGGATGGAATCTTCAACCGGATGTACTGGGAAGCAAGCCAGACCAGGTCACCAGGAGAGAAACACGGAGGGTCCAGACGCCTCTTGTCAGCGTGTTTCTTCATCCGCTGGGAAGCGCGTCCAAGGGACGCCTTGACAGAGTCCCAAATGGTAGCGAAGTCACGGGCTACAGTATCAGCCGCAGGGACATCCGAAGAAGGGGATATAGGCAATGGGACGGAGGGCTGAAGTCCGTAAACGGCATGGAAGGGAGATTTGGAGGATGACTCACTGATGTGGTGGTTATGTGAGAATTCAGCCCAAGGCAGAAGCGTGGACCAGTCGTCGTGATGGGCGTTGACATAGTGACGTAAGAAGGAGGTCAAGATTTGATTGACCCTCTCCACTTGGCCATTAGACTGAGGATGGTAAGCAGAAGAAAAGTCCAGAGTCACTCCCAGATGTTTGCAGAGCGCCCTCCAGAAGCGGGAGGTGAACTGAGTTCCTCTGTCGGACACGATGTGGGATGGAAAGCCATGCAAGCGGAAGATGTGATGTATATAGGCTTCCGCGAGTTCCTGAGCAGAGGGCAGTCCAGCCATAGGGACGAAGTGAGCCATTTTGGAGAACCGGTCCACCACGACCCATATGACTGTGTGTCCGGAGGATAATGGCAAGTCCGTAATAAAATCCATCGCTATGTGTTGCCACGGAACTGAGGGTATCGGCAGAGGCAGAAGACGGCCATAGGGCAGGTGTTTGGGCGTCTTGTTCCTGGCACAAGAGGAGCAGGCAGAGACAAAAGCAGCGACGTCCGTGCGAAGGGATGGCCACCAGTAATGGCGTACAATCGCACCCCATGTTCTCTTCTGGCCTGCATGACCGGCTGTTTTTGAGGCATGACCCCAGTGTAACACTTTTTGCCTGTCTGTCTCAGAGACATAGGTCTTCCCGGGCGGTATCTGGGCCAGGGTGACAGGGGCCACCGGAATAATCTTGCTAGGAGAGATGATAGGTTGGGTAGTCTCTTCCTCCTGCTCCATGGGCATGAAAGACCTAGACAAGGCATCAGCGCGTACATTCTTGTCCGCGGGTCGGAAATGGAGCTGGAAGTCAAACCTGGCAAAGAATAAGGACCACCTGGCTTGCCGTGGGTTCAGTCGCTGAGCGGACCGCAAGTATTCCAGGTTCTTGTGGTCCGTGTAGATAATCACGGGGTACACTGCTCCTTCCAGGAGGTAGCGCCACTCCTCCAGAGCCAGTTTGACCGCCAATAGTTCTCGGTCACCGATGGTGTAATTACGTTCAGGTGCTGAGAAGCTCTTGGAGAAAAAACCGCAAGTCACCATCTTGCCGGAGGAGGACTTCTGCATGAGCACTGCTCCGGCTCCCGAGGAGGAGGCATCCACCTCCAAGGTGAACTGGCGGTTTAACTCCGGACGGTGGAGTACAGGAGCGGAGGCAAATGCTCGCTTCAGTGAGCAAAACGCGGCGTCGGCCGCAGGTGACCAGTCCTTTGGATTAGCCTCCTTTTTGGTCAAAGCGGAGAGAGGAGCAGTCAGGGCAGAGAAGTGAGGGATAAACTGGCGGTAGTAGTTGGCGAATCCCAGGAACCGTTGGATTGCCTTCAGTCCAGAAGGGGGAGACCAGTTGAGTATGGAGGAGACCTTCTTTGGATCCATTTGCAGTCCAGTACCCGAGATGATGTATCCCAGGAAAGGAAGAGAAGACTGCTCAAAGACACACTTCTCATATTTGGCGTAGAGACGATTCTCTCTCAGTCTTTGTAGAACCAGCTGTACGTTCTCTCTGTGGGTCTGGAGGTCCGGAGAGAAGATAAGGATGTCATCCAGATAAACTACTACACAGATGTAGAGGAGGTCCCGGAATATGTCGTTCACCAATTCTTGGAAGACTGCTGGTGCGTTACACAAGCCGAAGGGCATCACGCAGTATTCATAGTGCCCATCGCGAGTATTAAACGCGGTCTTCCATTCGTCCCCAGAGCGGATACGAACTAGGTTGTAGGCACCCCGCAGATCCAGCTTGGTGAACACACGGGCTCCTCTGAGCCGGTCGAACAATTCGGGGATGAGCGGCAGAGGGTACTTGTTTTTGACGGTGATCTGATTCAGACCCCGGTAGTCGATGCATGGGCGTAGGTCACCCTCTTTCTTCTTAACGAAGAAGAAGCCGGCTCCCGCAGGAGAGGAGGATCTCCGGATGAATCCCTTTGCCAGGCTCTCTGTGATGTAGGTAGACATGGCCCTGGTTTCGGCTGGAGACAACGGATATATCCGTCCTCGAGGTGGTGTTGTTCCTGGGAGCAGGTCGATGGCACAATCGTAGGGACGGTGTGGCGGAAGTACCTCAGACTCCTTCTTGTCAAAGACGTCTGCGAAGGACCAATAGGCCGAGGGCAGTTCCGGTAGGTTCTCTGGAACCGGAGGTCGTCGGATAGGTTGTATGGACTTCAGACACTTCTCATGACAAGCAGGACCCCATCGGGTGATTTCGCCAGTACCCCAGCTGACTGATGGTTCGTGTGTCCGCAACCAGGGAAGTCCCAGCAGGATTTGATGGGACATGTGTGGAAGGACGTAGAGAGCGATGTTCTCGGTGTGCAGGGCACCGATACGCAGTTCGACCGGTCTGGTGACCCAGGAGATGGTATCAGATAGGGGTCTCCCATCCACCGAGGCAATCACTAGGGGCTTCTCGAGTAGAGTAACAGGCAGCTGGTACTTGTCCACAGTGGCCTGCTGGACGAAATTGCCTGCTGCTCCAGAGTCGAGGTATGCCTCAGCCGTAAACCGCGTCTCTCCCGTTGACACTTGCACAGTCCACATAACCGGGTCTGAGAGAGTCCCAGCACCTAGGGTGGCCTCTCCTACCAACCCTAGGCTTTGGAGTTTCCCGGCCTTTCTGGACAGGAGCGTAGGAGGTGTGTTCCCTCTCCGCAGTAAAAGCAGAGACCCTTGGCGAGCCGCTCTGCTCGACGTTGTTCAGACTGTCGTACTCGGTCGATCTGCATGGGCTCGTGGACGGGAATCCCAGCTGTTGATGACTGAGGTACGGAGGGCTTCTGTGGAGGAGAGGAATGCCGTACCGGACGTCTCTCACGAGACAGCTCTTTGGAGCGCTCCTGAAAACGAATGTCCACTCGAGTTGCTAGGGCAATCAGGGCATCTAGGGTGGAGGGCACGTCACGACCCGCCAACTCATCTTTGATGCGACTCGAGAGTCCTTCCCAGAAGGCGGCTGTTAGGGCCTCATTATTCCACCCGAGTTCTGAAGCCAAAGTGCGGAAACGGATGGCGTATTGGCCCACCGTCAGTGTTCCTTGACTTAATCGGAGAAGGGATGAAGCAGACGCAGAGGCGCGTCCCGGCTCGTCAAAGGTGCTGCGAAAGGCCTGCAGGAACTCTTGAAGAACCTTGGTCATAGGATCCTCCTTCTCCCACAACGGGTTCATCCACGCCAGTGCCTCGCCCTCCAGGTGAGACATGATGAAGGCGACCTTGGCTTGGTCGGAGGCAAACAGATGTGGCAGCTGCGTGAAATGGAGGGAGCATTGGTTTATAAACCCCCTGCAGGTCTTGGGATCTCCGGCGTACCGGGGTGGTGAGGCCAAACGCAGTCTGGAAGCATCCGAAGAGACAGCCACGGGAGCGGGGGACGTGGCTTGACTAGTGGCGGCTTGGGATGTTGAAGACGTGACTGCCGCTTGTAGCGTGGTCAGGCGGGTGTCCACGGAAGTCATAAAGTTCAGCATGCGGGTCTGGACTTCACGCTGGCGTTGGAGTTCCTCTTGCAAGGCCGCTAGTGCTGCAGCGGGATCCATGGCCTGATCTTACTGTCAGGGCCAGGCGGTCGGGCAGACCCAGGAGGTGGATCCACTGGGCCGAACTCTAAGATGGTGGTAAGGAGTCCGGTAGCTGAAGCAGTATGGGCAGTAGAACAGTCCGTGCAAGAGAGCGTAACGAAGAAGTCCCTGGGACCACGGAGTCACGGATGATAGTCCGGGTGACGTAGCTCAGGTTCGGAAGCCGAGATGATGTCAGGCGGGGTCCGGAACCTTTTGGAGCAAGATGACGGGTCACCGCAGGGATCCGAGATGGTACGGACTGTCAGATGGCAGACGGACAGCGTGCGGGGTTCCGGATTCAGCAGGACCGGATGGCGAGGCAGGATCAGCTCTAGAAGAGAGATACGTGAGTATGGCAAGAAGATACAAGGAGACCTGACTCCTAGCTTGGAAAACACGAAGATCAGGCCCCGCCCCCTTGGACAATAACCCCCTTTATACCCTGTACCTGTTCAACCTCATTTCCTGTTAATGGACGCTGGCCCTTTAAGAAAGGGTCAGTGACCGCGCGCGCGCCCTAATGCGCATGCGCGCCGCCCGGGTGCCAGAAGCCAGGGAAGGAGGCTGAGAGGAGGACGCAGGGGAGCCGGCCAGGTCCTGGGAAGCCGTCGGGCGCCGGAATCGGGCACCAGGGGGCCTGGGAAGGACGGGCACCGGAGGCTGGAGAGCGGGGAGCGTGGCAGGTGAGCCGGGGAGCGGGGGTGAGGACCCGGGGAGCGTGACATCTATCTATCTATCATCTATCCCTCTATCATCCCTCTATCTATCTATCTATCTATCCCTCTATCTATCCCTCTATCTATCCCTCTATCTATCCCTCTATCTATCTATCTATCTATCTATCTATCTATCCCTCTATCTATCTATCCCTCTATCTATCTGTCTATCCCTCTATCTATCCCTCTATCTATCTATCTATCTATCTATGCAGACTGGGAAATCTATTTCTTTTTATAGCCGGAGACAGTGACACTTATGGACAAGCAATTTCAGGAGAAGATCCGCCCGTGTATCGACCTCATTGACTCACTTCGGTCTTTCGGGGTGGAGAAGGATCTGGCGTTACCTGCGATCGCCGTCATCGGTGATCAGAGTTCTGGTAAGAGCTCCGTCCTGGAGGCTTTGTCTGGAGTCACGCTTCCCAGAGGCACAGGTGAGAGAGCTTCTATCTGTCCTAGACTTTTCAGCTTTCTGTATGTTCCCTGGTGGTCTAGAGTAATGAAAATGTTAATGACAGCTTCCATCAAGATCATTACAAAGGTTATTTCTAGCTTCCCTGATTGTTTAGGGTAGGGAAATAGTTATTGTCCAGCTTTCATGGACGTGGGCAGTGTTGCTCGTTGTTTTTAAGCCAATAACTCCCTAAGTAAAATAAATTACACTGAAGCACAGTCAAAGCTATGAACGTACCCTTCATGGAGGTGATAGTGGTGGAGGATAATGGAGGGGTAACTACAGCTTCCTGGTGGTTTATGGTAGTGAAGAGATAACACCAGCTTCCCTGGTGGTCAAGGATACAGGTGGGATTAATACCAAATTCCTGATGGTCCATAGTATTGGATGAGTAATAACAATTTCCCTACTGGTGTGGAGTATTGACGTGGTAATAGCAACTTCTTTGTTGGTCTAGGTTATAGGAAGAATGAACGCCAGTTTTCTGGTGGTTTAGGTTAGTGGAGGTGTAACATCAATGACCCTGGTGGTTTAGGGTATAGGTAGAATTATTTCTAGCTTATAAGTGGGTAGGGGGTTGGGTAACAACAAATTCTCTTCTTATTTTTGGTAGAATAGCTTCCCTGGTGGTCTAGGGTATAGGAGCAATTATCCCCAGGTTCCAGGTGGTAATCTACTGAAAGGGTAACACCAGTTTCACTTTCACTAGAAAGTCGTGCACTTATTTTGGCTGTGTATCAAAATAAGAGGAACCACATGCGGCTTTTTTTAACATTATTTAAATAAATAATTTTAAAAACCGGCATGCAGTCCCCCCAATTTTGATACCTAATCATGATAAAATCCGACAGCTGGGAGCTGGTATTCTCAAACTTGCTTATTGGGCCCCCCCCAGCCTAAACATGGCAGGCTGCAGCCACACAGGATTGTCGCATCCATTAGATGTGACAATCCCGTAATTTAAACCCCAATTGGCCTGGTGCAGTGGCAGTTGGGATAATAAGGAGTTAATAATAGCTCACAGCTGCAACTAAGCTCTAGATTAATAATGGGAGGCATCTTTGAGACCCACCCCCATTCTTAATCTGTAAGTGAAAAGAAATAAACACTGTTATGCCCCTGGGACGAGCACGGCATTAGTGGGTCCACTGACCAAAAATACGGTTCACTTGCCTGGAGGAGCGAACTGGACTGGCCCCCAAACATTCACCACTGCCACCAGAGGGGGCAGCAGGTACACACGCTGGTAAAGAGCCCCAGGAGATCTGCGGTACCCCAGCAGCTGGTACCATGGATATAGTACAGTCCCTGATAGAAAAGGCAGCAGGCAGAGTTGTGGATCCATCCGGTATGGATGGATGGATGGATGGATGTATGGATATGGCAGTAGCGACAGGTGTGGATACTTGCAGCAGGGGGTATTGTGGTAGGCGGCCAGAGTGGATGATTGTAGCAGTAGCAGATTAGGATAGAACTGAAACATAAACATGAGTCAGCAGCAAAATGTAGCATACTCACAGCAGCACTAAGGACTTGAGAACTAGCAACGTAACTAACACGTTACCCAGGCACCTACATTAAGGGGAAGGTGCCTTAAATAACTGAAACCTCTCAGCTGACCTGAGAGGCACTTCCGGGTCAAGGCATGCCTGACCTTTAAGAAAAGGAGTGTGGCAGCGTGCAAACCCTACTGGCATTCCCAGGAGGCCTGTGAGATGTGTGCTTGCCCCGGGAGACAGCAGCATAATCCGAGGACGAAGGTGAGAGAACCAACATTCTCGGCCAGGAGGGGGGCAGTACAGCACGGGGACAGCGGTATGGGCGTTACAAACACAAGCTTCAAAAAAAACCTTTTTTTGAAATAAAATACAAAAAAATTCCACCCTCTTTGACCCCTTTATTAACCCCCAAAACACCCAGGTCCGATGTAATCCAGACGAGGTCCCATGACGATTCCAACTTTGCTACATCTGAAGTGACAGCGCGTGGGCACAAAACATCCCACTGCGAGCTTCAGGCAGAGAATGACTTAGCCTCAGCGATGAGCAGTGACATCACTCAGGTTATTTACCGTCACAGATAATTAAATACATTGTAATCTTTATTAAATCAAAAGATAAAAAGCAATTAAAAAAATGACAACACAATGGGAAATGGGTCCAGCACAGCAATTGTATACTGTATCTACATACTTGTAACATAAAACGTCAACCAGCAATAGAAAAATAATTTACGGACTGTAAACAATGCACCCAGGGTACAAAATGTGCAAAGGCTATTAGAATGCAATTGTGACGCCCTTGAACTAGTCAGGGTGTCACAGGGTATTGCACCCCCTCTATCTTTTGGTGCAGGACTCAACCTTCATGATTCTGGGATCCTAACTTTTGGTATTTCTCCATCAGCATGCAAATCCTAGTTACAACTCACACCACACCCTGTCAGACACACCAGTGGGTGGTCTAGCTGGAAAAGGGCCACTCGCTTAGGGGTCAGGCAGACTGGTGGGAGGGAGGAAGTCAGAGAGAGGAAGTGGAGAGCAAAGCTTAGTCAGTGTAGAAGTAGCTCCCAAAGAGTGAGGAGCTGGGGGAGTTGGAGCTCCCTGGGGACTTTTGGCTAGGTCGCAGACGGTGGTCCGGGACCGGAGGAGTTGGAGACACGGTCGCAGGGTATTGGAGAAAGGTGCCAGACTTAGTTTTGGGGAACGGCGGGCACCAGAGTACCTAGTAACCGAACCGGACCGTAGCTTCACGCAACCTGATAATTCACCTGTGGAGGATAGTTTCTTTATCGACTTTCCCCAAGAGCTCAGAGATCGAAGGCATCAACACAACGAGGGGGATAGGGCTTTCCAGCTTATGCGGCCCACTGAAATCCCAAGTGTCAGCCATCAAGAGCACAGCTCCTCTATATCACTATAGGGAGCGGGACACCAACAGCTTCAAGCAGAGGGGTCACAACGGACACTAAAATACAGTGCATGGAGGCAAGGTACAGACCATCAGCAATACCAAAGGGAGCGGACTCCCGGACGAGCTCCCCTGAAGTGCCAGCGGCACCCAGAGACTTGGTTTAACCTTTGTGTCAGTCTGCTTTGCGGTCGCAGCACTGCCAACACTGCCTGAGTGAGTACGCTGTCCTCCCCTGCTTCCAATCTGCACCACGCTCCCCACCACCTCCATCATCCAGACTCCTGGGGCCTTCCCTACCGGTGGAGGGAACGTCATCTGGCTCCCCCACTCCATCTCCCCCGGGTACTCCCACCGGCAGCGGCGGTACTCCCCTTACCGCGAACCACGGGTGGCGTCACAAACTATTATCCACTGTAAATAACCCCCTTTTCATTTGAAGTGGCTGCGAGCCCCCGGGTCCGGAGACCCTCGAGCGACAACAGCAACCCCCGGATCCGAGCAGTTCGACCTCTGCAGGGGCGGCACACCTCACCAAGATATATAGCTATAGAATGTGTATATATATATATATTACTATATGGGCCAAGTGGCAGCTCAATAGATATTAATTGCACACAATGTACTGAATGTACAAAATGCTATAAAAGTGCAATAATGCAGAAGTGTATAGCATAAGGATGTATATAAATCACCACATGGGCCAAATAGCAGCAACAATAGATGTAAAAATGCACAAAAAGCTACTAAAGTCCAATAATGCAGGATTGTATAGCAAGAAAATATATAAATCACTATATGGGCCAAGTAGCAGCTATGATAGGTGAAAAAATGCACCCAGAGTGCAAAATATGCAAAAAAGCTACTAAAGTGCAAACATGCAAACATGTATAGCCAAGGATTTATATAAAATACTATATGAGCCAGGTGGCAGCCATAATCAATGTAAACATTAAGGAATAACGTTTGGAACTCCATTCTATGTCTGAACTGGGTGCAAAAAACCTAAAAAACATCACTATGGGGAGATAAGGTATGCACACCAGTGACTATGGAAGGGGAATACATGGAATAGCAGAAACTGCTGTGTGAATACTGACACATACCTCCCAACCGTCCCGGATACAGCGGGACAGTCCCTCTTCTGAGCCTTTGATCCCGGCTCCCGCCCGTGAGGCTGTTTATCCCGGGCTCCACCCACCCACTGTAGCCCCGCCTCGCTGTTTCTCCCTTCTATTCATTACAGAGCCGACCGCGCACCTACTCCTGTGACTGCTGCTGAGGTATGAATCACCCCCTGCAGCAGAGCGACCCCCCTGCAGCAGAGCGATCCCCCCTCCCCCAGAGCCGACCCCCCCAGTCCTGGAGCCTGCGTTTCTCTGCAGCTGTTCTCTGATTCCCCGTGTGCGGCTTCTCACTGCTGCAGATACACGGGGAGTCAGGACGCTGAGGAGACCGTGCAATCAGCACTTCTCTCTCCTGCAGATAGCACTGGCCAGTAATAACCTATGCAGAGTGACATCTGCAGGCTTCTATTAGCTTACCGATCAGTGGTCTCCTGCCTGTGGAGCAGAGCTGCTGGGTCCTAGCTTCCCAACAGCTTCAGCTCTGCTTTATCCTGGCTCCCCTACCAGTTAAAGGGAACCTGTCAGCAGAAATTTCACAATGAAAGTAATAGATTCCCCTCTGCAGCTCCTGGGCTGCTTCTAGAAAGGTTCCTGTTGCTATTGTGCCCCCTTTGAGACCTACAAAAATACTTTATGAAGTCTTACCTTTTTGTATGCAAATGTGTTTTTATGGTCACGGGGGCGGGCTGTCTGGCGTCCGTTATTCCCCCTCCTGCCGCTTTACGCAGTCCCCCATTGCTCATTTACATACACAAGGACGCCTTCCTCATGTAACTGTCCTCCCGAAGATTTGCGCATGTGAACGCTTTTTCAGGTGATTGCGCAGGCACGAGATTATGGGCGGCGCTGTGATTGTCATCAACAGCGTTAACCAAGTACCCGCCCATAATCTCGTGCCCGCACTTTTCCCTCTGACTCCACCGTTATGCGCAAGTGCTGGCCATATGAACCATGTTACCTATTACTGCTTGCACGAGATTATGGGCGGGTACTTGGATGACTTTGCTGATGACAATCACAGCGCCGCCCATAATCTCGCGCCCATGGTAATAGGTAACGTGGTTCATATGGCCAGTGCTTGCGCATAACGGTGGAGGCAGAGTGAGAAGCGCGGGCACGAGATTATGGGCAGGTACTTGGATGACGCTGCTGATGACAATCACAGCGCCGCCCATAATCTCGCGCCCATGGTAATAGGTAACATGGTTCATATGGCCAGTGCTTGCGCATAACGGTGGAGGCAGAGTGAGAAGCGCGGGCACAAGATTATGGGCAGGTACTTGGATGACGCTGCTGATGACAATCACAGCGCCGCCCATAATCTCGCGCCCATGGTAATAGGTAACGTGGTTCATATGGCCAGTGCTTGCGCATAACGGTGGAGGCAGAGTGAGAAGCGCGGGCACGAGATTATGGGCAGGTACTTGGATGACGCTGCTGATGACAATCACAGCGCCGCCCATAATCTCGCGCCCATGGTAATAGGTAACGTGGTTCATATGGCCAGTGCTTGCGCATAACGGTGGAGGCAGAGTGAGAAGCGCGGGCACAAGATTATGGGCAGGTACTTGGATGACGCTGCTGATGACAATCACAGCGCCGCCCATAATCTCGCGCCTGCGCAATCACCTCAAAAGCGTTCACACTTTGCACAGTGCTCAGTCCCGCGAGAGTGGCACTGGGCATGCACAAAACTTCAGGAGGACAGTTACATGAGGAAGGCGTCCTCATGTATGGAAATGAGCAATGGGGGACGGCGTACAGCGGCAGGAGGGGGAATAACGGACGCCAGGCAGCCCGCCCCCGTGACCATAAAAACAGATTTGCATACAAAAAGGTAAGACTTCATAAAGTATTTTTTTAGGTCTCAAAGTGGGCACAATAGCAACAGGAACCTTTCCAGAATGCAGCCCAGGAGCTGCAGAGGGGAATCTTTTATTTTTTTTGCTAAATTTCTGGTGACAGTTTCCCTTTAAAGGGAACCTATCAGGTGCAATCTGCACTCAGAGCCAGGAGCAGTTCTGGGTGTATATTGCTAATCCCTCCCTAACTGTCCCTGTATACACTAGCATAGATAAAGGCATCTATAGAAAAAGTATTTTTAAAGAGCTTATATCTTATGCTAATTAGCGCGGGGACTAGTCCCAAGGGCGTTACTTGGCTAGTCGGCTCACATAGCGTATTAGTACTCACACAGGGGCGTAATAACATGCTAACATGCTATGCGAGCCGACTAGCCAAGTGAAGTAACGCCCTTGTGACTAGTCCCCGTGCTCATTAGCATAAGATATAAGATCTTTAAAAATATTTTTTCTAATGATCTCTTTATCTATGCTAGTGTATACAGGGACGGTTAGGCAGGGATTAGCAATATACACCCAGAACTGCTCCTGGCTCTGAGTGCATATTGCACCTGACAGGTTCACTTTAAAGGGAACCTGTCACCAGATTTGGGGCCTATAAGCTGCGGCCACCACCAGCGGGATCTTATGTACACATTCTAACATGCTGCATACCTCCCAACCGTCCCGGATACAGCGGGACTTTCACGCTTTACGTTGTTTGTCCCGTTGCCACGGGCGGGACGGCCGGCTCCCGGGCTCCGCCCACCCACTCTCTCTCCGCCTCCCTGCTTTTCCCTCCTACCATCCTAGTAGACGTGGCATAGAGAGGAGCGCTGCCTGTGCTGCTGCTGGTACAGTAAACTAATCTCCCCAGCGCTGATTTCCCTCCCTCCCCCCTCACCCCCGGCCGGAGCCTGTCTGTGCGGTCGGCCCGCCACCTGTCTGTGCGGGCGCCCCCCGCCGCCTGTCTGTGCGGGCGCCCCCCTGCCGCCTGTCTGTGCGGGCGCCCCCCTGCCGCCTGTCTGTGCGGGCGCCCCCCCTGCCGCCTGTCTGTGCGGGCGCCCCCCTGCCGCCTGTCTGTGCGGGCGCCCCCCTGCCGCCTGTCTGTGCGGGCGCCCCCCTGCCGCCTGTCTGTGCGGGCGGCCCGCCGCCTCATTGTGCGGGCAGCCGGCCGCCTCTCTGTGCGGGCGGCTGGCCGCCTCTCTGTGCGGGCGGCCCGCCGCCTGTCTGTGAAGGCGGCCGGCCGCCTGTCTGTGAAGGCGACCGGCCGCCTCACTGTGCGGGCGACCGGCCGCCTCACTGTGGCTGCCTGCGTGTCCGTGCTGGAGGCCCGCCGGCTGCCTGCGTGTCCGTGCTGGAGGCCCGCCGGCTGCCTGCGTGTCCGTGCTGGAGGCCCGCCGGCTGCCTGCGTGTCCGTGCTGGAGGCCCGCCGGCTGCCTGCGTGTCCGTGCTGGAGGCCCGCCGGCTGCCTGCGTGTCCGTGCTGGAGGCCCGCCGGCTCCCTGCGTGTTTGTGCTGAATGGGTGTGGATGGGGAGTGGATATGGGCGTGACTGTGAAATGGGTGTGGTTAGGGGGCGTGGCCTAAAAATTTGCCGCGGCGCGCTACGCGCTACGCAAACTTTGTCCCTCTTTTCCTTCTTTAAAAGTTGGGAGGTATGCTGACATGAAAAATTCAATAGCTATTTGTAAGAATGAAATGTGAAAAATGGAACCTGCATTACTGCCATGAACATATGAATCAAGAGAAATTTAGCTACTGAATTGATCAATGCAATAGAGCCCCAACAATACGCCAAAGTATTTCTCTACGTTGGGGTCCCTAGCTTGTGTGTGTCCTCTCATGCAGTTAAAAAACTTACCGTGTATGGGAGGCTGAGACCCAGGCTATATATACGATGTGGATTGGCAATAGGTGTGTATGGGGAGGGTTCACAAACGAAAAACTACTAACATTAAGGAATAACGTGGTGCAAAAAATAGCTATTGAATTTTTCATGTCAGTATTCACACAGCAGTTTCTGCTATTCCATGTATTCCCCTTCCATAGTCACTGGTGTGCATACCTTATCTCCCCATAGTGATGTTTTTTAGGTTTTTTGCACCCAGTTCAGACATAGAATGGAGTTCCAAACGTTATTCCACACAAGCTAGGGACCCCAACGTAGAGAAATACTTTGGCGTATTGTTGGGGCTCTATTGCATTGATCAATTCAGTAGCTAAATTTCTCTTTATTCATATATTCATGGCAGTAATGCAGGTTCCATTTTTCACATTTCATTCTTACAAATAGCTATTGAATTTTTCATGTCAGTATTCACACAGCAGTTTCTGCTATTCCATGTATTCCCCTTCCATAGTCACTGGTGTGCATACATAATCAATGTAAACACTGCACAAAAGTGCAAAAAGTGCAAAAGGCTAATGAAATGCAGTAATACAAAGCTGTGTGGCCAGAGGATTTATTTAAGTCATTATGTGAGCCAAATTGCAGCTATAATGGGTGCAAATATATAGACGTTTGATAAGCTATTAATGCAGGTGACCATATAATAGGAGGAAGCCACCATTTACATGATAGGAGTCATTGGATTGTACTAGTGGCGATTACCTGTAGTCATATCAGAGCAACCGCTGTGTCAACTCATGTCCCAAATCCCTTTGCACGTTTCGGTGTACCTTCGTCAGGTAAAAATAAGTACCTTTACTTATCTAAATTTTAATGGCAGCTGTGAGCTGTTATTAACCCCTTATTAATCTGATTGCCACCGCACCAGGGCAATCGGGTAGAGCCGGGAAAAGTACTGGGATTGCTGCATCTAATGAATGCAATAATCCTGGGCGGCGGCAGGCTGCATAAGAATGGCTTTATCATGGCTGGGTATCAAAATTGGGGGGTGCATGCCTTTTTTTAAAAAAATATTTATTTAAATATTTTTCTTCATCGTTCCTATGGGAGACCCAGACCATGGGTATATAGCTTCTGCCTCCGGAGGACACACAAAGTACTACACTAAAAAGTGTAGCTCCTCCCTCCGAGCATATACACCCCCTGGATGACCACATCTAGCCAGTTCAATGCTTTGTGTTCAGGAGGTCACACACACACATTCATGCATTCTCATCTGATTTTTGATTTTTGATTTCAAAGAGTTGGAAGAAAAGCGGGTCCAAGCTGGACTCCTGGCATGTCCCTTCTCACCCCACTGTGTCGGCGGTGCTGTTAAGGTTGATTTACAAGGCTGGAGCCTTACATGCTGCGCTCCTTCACCATCCCTCGGTCTCTGGCTTGAAGTGGGAGCCATCACGGTTCTCTCTGCTTTGCAGGAGACCGGTCTCCATCCGCAGCCCTTTCAGGACCCTGCCGGACGGAGAGCTCACCCCTCAGGGACCTGGCCCTGCGTCTCATAAGCTAAGTATTGAGACGTTATTGAAGGGTCCCTTGTGCATTTATTGTGGGGAGAGTGTGTTATGTCACTGTGCTGTGATTTCCGGCCGGTTCTCTGGTTTTCTCCTGAGAACCGCGCCGAGGGTGCCTACTCGTCGGCCGCATGAGAAAATTTAGGCCCCGGCTTCGGCTGTGGCCTAGTTTCGTTTTCACTGCCTCTGCATGTCAGTCATGCAGAGGGACAGTGCGGCGCCGCCCACCGGCCGTTCAGCTCAGGGGAGGACACTCCTCTCTGAGGAGATGTTTCCCTCCCCTGTATTTCTCCTTGGCCCTCCGGTTCCCGCTCTTGGACTGAACCCCGCCCCCCCCTCCTCACTCCGGCGCCATTTTATCAGCGTTCACACACTGATCGGCGCTGGCTGCTGCAGCTCTGCATCTGTCTGGGGGTCCGAGCTGTGGAATCCGGAGGGCACACAAAACGGTCTGGTAAGCCACAACCTCTGGTTGTGGACTTTATTATACACTCTCTGGGGGTCATTCTGAAGGAGTGTGTTCTTTACTGCAGAACCTCCACCTCAGCAGCATGTCTCTCACTAGGAGCAAGGCTGCAAGGCTTTACTCTATATGCACTGCATGTCAGCTCATACTGCCTGAACCGAGCACATATCCACATTGTGATGCCTGCTCTAACATGGTGGTGCCTCAGCCTGGAGTCTCCCCAGGGGTCCCTCCGGCTGCTCCGGCCCCGGTGGCTGAACCCCCGGCTTGGGTAGCATCGTTTTCTAAAGCTATCTCCCAGTCCTTTGCCGACTCCATGGGACAGCTGTCCCGGACTCTGCTGACCATGCATCAGCCCCCTTCTCAGGGTGCCTCTGCTGCTCCGACTCGCTCTGCAGAGCTCACAGAGGATTTTTCATCTGTTCCCGGACCCCGTCCTCCTAAACGGAGACGCAGGGACTCTTCTCCTTCCTCGTCCCACGGCTCTGATTCACGAGCTGAATTGCAGGGCGAGGAGGATGCCTTTACTGTGGGCTCGGACGCTACCTCTATGTACCCCATTGATTTATCTGAAGGGGATGCGGATGATAGTGACTTGATTGCGTCCATTAATTCCGTACTGGACCTCAATCCGCCAGTATCAGAGGAGCAAGCCTCTCTGGTAGAAAAACACCAGTTTACCTCACCTAAGAGAGCAAGGAGTATGTTTTTTAACCACTCCAGTTTTCAGGCCACTGTGACCAAGCCCAGGGCCTGTCCTGACAAACGCTTCCCAAAGCGTAGTTCTGATGAACGTTTTCCCTTTCCACCAGAGGTGGTCAAGGAGTGGGCTCATTCACCAAAGGTAGATCCTCCGGTGTCTAGAATCTCAGCCCGGACAGTTGTATCTGTGGCCGATGGCACCTCACTTAAGGATCCCACTGACCGCCAGGTTGACCTTCTGGCCAAATCTGTATATGAGGCGGCAGGGGCCTCGTTCTCCCCGTCTTTTGCAGCGGTGTGGGCTCTTAAGGCCGTCTCTTCTTCTCTGGAGGAGATGCATTCCCTCACCAGGGACTCTATGCCCGAAATGGTTGCCTTAACTTCCCAGGCTTTGGCTTTTTCATCCTATGCCATGTCTGCCATTCTGGAGGCTTCTCACCGCACGGCGGTGGCTTCCGCTAATTCCCTCGCGATCCGCAGGATCTTGTGGCTTCGAGAGTGGAAAGCAGACGCTTCTTCTAAGAAGTACCTTGCTGGGCTCCCCTTTGCTGGGTCCCGGCTGTTCGGTGAACAACTGGATGAAATTATTAAGGAAGCTACTGGCGGGAAGAGTACTTCCTTGCCACAAACTAAAACCAGGAAACCTGTCCAGGGCAGGAACCAGTCGAGGTTTCGCTCCTTTCGTTCCTCTAACTGGTCATCCTCTAAGCCCTCAGCCTCGTCCCACTAACTCAGCCAAGGATCGAAAACCCAGCTGGCGCACGAAGCCGCGTCCTCAGAAGAGCGGAGGAGCCGCTGCCACTAAGGCAGTCTCCTCTTGACTATCTGGCTGCGCCAGCAACGTCCTTGGTCGGTGGCAGGCTCTCCCACTTTGGCGACGTGTGGTTCCAACACATCTCCGATCAGTGGGTGCGGGAATATCATCTCCCACGGCTACAGGATAGAATTTTCTTCCCAGCCCGCCAAACAGATTTTTCTGTCCACTCCTCCCTGACCCAAAGAAAGCCGCCGTCTTCTCTCAGGCCGTGGCTTCCTTGCAGGCCAATGGAGTAATTGTACCGGTTTCCCGCCCGGGAACGGTTCAGAGGTTTCTACTCAAACCTCTTCCTAGTCCCCAAGAAGGACGGTTCCTTCCGGCCCATCCTGGATCTCAAGCTTCTCAACAAGCATGTTCAGGTGCGGGCACTTTCGCATGGAATCTCTGCGATCGGTCATTGCCTCAATGACCAAGGAGATTTTCTAGCATCCATCGACATCAGAGATGCCTATCTGCATGTGCCAATTGCAGTTTCACACCAGCGTTGGCTACGTTTTGCAATCGGAGAGGAACATTTCCAATTCGTGGCTCTCCCCTTCGGGTTAGCCACGGCCCCTCGTGGTATTCACCAAGGTCATGGCAGCAGTGGTTGCGGTTCTGCACCTCCAGGGGTTGGCAGTGATTTCTTACCTGGACGACCTTCTAGTCAAGGCTTCATCCAGTGCAGGACTGTCAGCGGAGTGTCTCGCTCACTCTCGCCACGCTTGTTCAATTCGGGTGGCTTGTCAATCTGCCCAAGTCCACTCTGACCCCGACCCAGGAACTTACGTACCTAGGGATGCAATTCGAGACTCTGCCGGCACTTGTGAAGCTGCCTTAGTCAAACAGCAGTCCCTTCATCTGGCGGTACGCTCTCTGCTGAGGCCCCGCCGTCATTCCATCAGGTACCTCATGCAGGTGCTGGGTCAGATGGTGGCGTCAATGGAAGCGGTTCCCTTTGCCCAGTTCCATCTGCGTCCCCTGCAGCTGGACATTCTCCGCTGTTGGGACAAGCGGACCTCTTCCTTGCACAGGCTAGTGGCTCTGTCGCCACAGACCAGGAGCTCTCTTCAGTGGTGGCTTCGGCCCCTCTCTCTGTCCCAGGGACGCTCCTTTCTGGCCCCGTCCTGGGTGACTCTCACCACGGATGCCAGTCTATCCGGCTGGGGAGCCCGGCTGGGGAGCAGTGCTTCTCCACCACCGAGCACAGGGCACTTGGACTCCGTCCAAATCAGCCCCTCTCGATCAATGTGCTGGAAATCAGAGCTGTGCTCCTAGCTCTCGTAGCCTTTCACCACCTGTTGGCGGGCAAGCACATTCGAGTCCAGTCAGACAACGCGACAGCAGTTGCCTACATCAATCACCAGGGCGGGACTCGCAGCCGCCTAGCAGATGTTGGAAGTTCAACGTATCCTTCAGTGGACGGAGGACTCCAAGTCCACCATATCCGCAGTCCACATCCCAGGCATAGAAAACTGGGAGGCAGATTATCTCAGCCGTCAAACCGTGGACAGCGGCGAGTGGCCCCTGCATCCGGCAGTGTTCCGGTCAATCTGCCGCAAGTGGGGCACTCCGGAAGTGGATCTAATGCATCCCGGCACAACAACAAGGTCCCGGTTTACGTTGCTCGCTCCCACGATCCTCAGGCCTTGGCGGCGGACGCGCTGGTTTCAGGATTGGTCCCAGTTCCGTCTGGCCTACGTGTTTCCCCCTCTAGCTCTCTTGCCCAGAGTCCTGCGCAAGATCAGAATGGAGGGCCGTTGGGTCATAATCATTGTTCCAGACTGGCCCAGGCGAGCTTGGTACCCAGACCTGCTCCGTCTGTCCGTAGAGGTGCCGTGGCATCTCCCGGACCGCCCAGACCTTCTCTCACAAGGTCCGTTTTTTCCGCCAGAATTCTGCGGCTCTCAGATTGACGGCGTGGCTCTTGAGTCCTGGATCCTGACGGCTTCAGGCATTCCTTCCGAGGTCATCTCCACTATGACTCAGGCTCGGAAGTCTTCCTCGGACAGGATTTACCACAGGACTTGGAGAATTTTCCTGTCCTGGTGTCGCTCTTCCGGCCATGCTCCTTGGCCGTTTTCCTTGTCGACCATCTGTCCTTTCTACAGTCCGGTCTGCAGCTAGGACTATCCCTCAATTCCCTCAAGGGACAGTCTCGGCTCTGTCAGTGTTGTTCCAGCGGCGTATCGCCCGACTGGCCCAGGTGCGCACCTTCATGCAGGGGCGCATCTCACATCATTCCGCCTTACCGGCGGCCTCTGGATCCCTGGGACCTCAATCTGGTCCTCACGGCCTTACAGAAACCCCCTTTGAGCCTCCTTAGGGAGGTTTCTTTGTTTCGTCTTTCACAGAAAGTGGTCTTTCTGGTGGCCATATCCGATGCCTACCAATGTTCTCAGGTGCCACCCCCGCCGGGGATTAAGGCGCACTCGACCGAGCTGTCGGTGCCTCTTGGGTTTTCAGGCACCAGGCTACGGCTCAGCAGGTCTGTCAGGCTGCCACTTGGTCTAGTCTGCACACCTTTTCGAAGCACTACCAAGTGCATGCTCATGCTTCGGCAGATGCGAGCTTGGGCAGAACGCATCCTTCAGGCGGCTGGTCGCCCATTTGTGAAGTTAGGTTTTGCTACTTCTCAGTTTCCGTTTATTTCCCACCCATGGACTGCTTTGAGACGTCCCATGGTCTGGGTCTCCCATAAGGACGATGAAGAAAAAGAGAATTTTGTTTACTTACCGTAAATTCTTTTCTTATAGTTCCGACATGGAGACCCAGCACCCTCCCTGTTGACTGTTGGCAGTTCTTGTTCCGTGTGTTTCACGGCTGTTGTTGTAGACAGAGGTTCCGGTTATTCCGGGTTTTACTCTATCTCTACTTATGGTGGATGTCCTCCTTCAGCTTTTGCACTAAACTGGCTAGATGTGGTCATCCAGGGGGTGTATATGCTCGGAGGGAGGAGCTACACTTTTTAGTGTAGTACTTTGTGTGTCCTCCGGATGCAGAAGCTATACACCCATGGTCTGGGTCTCCATGTCGGAACTATAAGAAAAAGAATTTACGGTAAGTAAACAAAATTCTCTTTTTTAAAAAAGCTGCATGCGGTTCCTCTTATTTTGATACACAGCCAAGATTAGCGCACGGCTGGGGGATGCAGGATGCAGGATGCAGCCGTATGCTTTATCTGTTCTGGGTATCATAATATGGGGGGACCCTACATCAATTTTTTTTAATTCCACTTTTTCACCAATATAGACAGACACACAGCGTCTCTGATTGAGGGCAGTCAAACACCCTGTCACATAGGGTGGGGCATGTCTGACTGCAAAACCAATCAGAGATGCGGGGACTGCGGGTGGGCGGGGGAAGCAGTGAATATGCATAAAGGATAATGAGCGCCCTCGGAAGTAGTATGAGTGGCTTGAAAGCATTGTACAGCCCCTGCTTTCCCCTTTTTTTCTATATTTTCTTTTTTAAAAAAAAACCGCAAGTGCTGGACCCGGATCGTACCTGAAGTTACCTGAGAACTCTGGACCTTGGATTGTGCTCAGGTACTTTTGAACTTATTACAGTCCAGTGTCCACCCATCACTACTTGGACTGACGAGCACCACCTAGTTGCAGCACTGAGCAGCTTTGAAAGTTAAAAATTTGGCTGTAAAAGTCCGTATCCGCTGGTTTTAGGGTCCGATCCGGGTCCTACCTGGACTCGGGATTCAGCTGCACGATCCGGTTTTGGATATGATCTCTCTCTCTCTCTCTCTCCCTCCATCTCATCCGCTCACTCCCTCTCTCTCTCCCTCTCTCTCCTCGCTCTCTCTCTCTCCCTCTCTCTCCTACTCTCTCTCTCTCCTCTCCATCTCCCTCTCTCTCTCTCCCTCCCTCTCTCCCTCCCTCTCTCTCTCCCTCCTTCTCCCTCTCTCTCCTCTCTCTCTCTCTCCCTCTCTCTCTCTCTCTCTCCCTCTCTCTCTCCCTCTCTCTCACCTCTCTCTCTCTCTCCCTCCCTCTTTCTCTCTCTCTCTCCCTCTCTCTCTCTCTCTCTCTCCTCTCCCTCTCTCTCTCTTCTCTCTCCTCCCTCTCTCTCTCCCTCTCTCTCTCTCTCCCTCTCTCCTCTCCCTCTCTCATCTCCTCTTCTCTCTCTCCCTCCCTCTCTCTCCTCTCTCTCTCCCTCTCTCGCTCCCTCTCTCTCTCCTCCCTCTCCCTCCTCTCCCTCTCTCTCTCTCTCGCCCCTCTCTCTCCCTCTCTCTCCCTCTCTCTCCTCTCCTCTCTCTTCTCTCTCTCTCCCTCTCTCTCTTCTCTCTCTCCCTCTCTCTCCCCCCCCCTCTCTCTCTCCCTCTCTCTCTCCCTCTCTCTCTCTTCTCTCTCTCCCTCTCTCTCTCCCTCTCTCTCTCCCTCTCTCTCTCTCTCTCTCCCTCTCTCTCTCCCTCTCTCTCCCTCTCTCTCTCCCTCTCTCTCCCTCTCTCTCTCCCTCTCTCTCTCCCTCTCTCTCTCTCACTCTCCTCTCTCTTCCCTCTCTCTCTCCCTCTCTCTCCCTCTCTCTCTCTCTCTCTCTTCCCTCTCTCTCCTCTCTCTCTCCTCTCTCCATATACAGCAAGTTTATCATTGTTTGCTGTATATGAACCCGGCTGAACTTCTCTATAAAAGCATAAAGATGATAAAACTAGAGGAGGCACCTCCACTTACAAAACTATGGCACCCTGTCGTATCCATATAACGGGTTAAATTTTCTTCTTTTTTTTTCCTCAAGGTATTGTCACACGATGCCCCCTAGAGCTGAAGCTGAAAAAATCTGCCCCTCCTCCCCATGGGGCGGAACAATTAGTTACAGAAATTCCAAAACAACGATTCGCGAACCCCTCCGCAGTGGAGACCGAAGTCAGGAGAGGTAAATGAAGACATATGGGCCGGGTGGTCGGAGATTTTAGGAATTAATTTTAGAAGAACACAGTTAGAGAACCTTTATGGAGGACAATACTATGTACTTACTTTTTCTTCCCAGCACAAGACATTGTAGCCGGCTCAGGAAAGGGGATCAGCCATGAGCTGATAACACTGGAAATCATCTCTCCGAACGTCCCAGATCTGACGCTCATTGACCTCCCGGGGATCACAAGGATTGCTTTACCCAATCAGCCCCGCGACATCGGAAACCAGGTTTGTCACAATTAGACCTTCAGAGACAAACAAAATATGCAAGAATTTGTGAAATTCAGATTTGCAAAATTTTACCAAAATTTTTCAATTTACGATGAGAATCTAAAATACTCCATAGTCTCCAATTGCACTGAAAAGACATAATATAGCGCTCTGAGGTCTCCTTGGACGGTTTCTAACACTCATTAATGCAAACTCAGCTGTAGTAATGTACAAGTGACCTCAAAGTATATGGCTATGGGTAAATAGATGGTAATCAACACCTTGTTCCTGACACCAATTTTCTTCCCAGCTGTGCTGTCACAAACTATCTGTAAAGTTCTGTGGCTAAGCTGTTAGTTATGATATTCTCTCACTATCCAGATGGTACAGAACATGGCTGCTGCATTCCCTGCCTCTGCTTTTATACCGTAACAAATAAACAATTGCACTCTGAGATGCCAGGTATGCAAACATTGAATATAGAACTTGTACATGCATTACTGTTAAAAATTAAGACACTTGGAGCATAAGAAAACCTGTTTTAGGTGGGCCCAGCTGCAGCATCAAGGCGTATCTCGTATGCACCTGTTCACACTTTTTTGTTAGGAATTGCCGTTGGTTGTCTTATTTTAGATGACAGGCTCATGCCTTCTGACTGAGCACTTGTTCCTATGAGCCTAAGGCGATTTTTAATTTCCTAGTAGCACGTTCCTGCACAACCAAAAAAAGGTAGGTTGTTCAGCCCAGATAGAGGCATTATTAGGTAGGCACCCTACAAAAGAGATACGCCTTGACTCTGGCTGCTGGGCTCAAACAAAACTGTACTTTTGTATGCACTAATTGTCCTAAATTTTACATTTGTTTCTTTATCAGTAATGCATGTC
>NC_134354.1:29777878-29837219 GCF_048569485.1 Anomaloglossus baeobatrachus | reverse complement strand
TCAGGAGTCATGTCAGCACTGGCTGAAGGTTCAGCCTTTGGGGCGGGGCCAAACTGGGAGGTTATTTGCCCCAAATCTGTCCCAAGTAGCACGTTTGCAGGGATCCGATCAGTTACCCCCACCTCCCTCACCCCTCGCCCTGCGCCCAGTCCACATAAATGTCAGCAACAGGCAGCGCCGGGTCAATGCCTCCAATCCCGGAGACAGCGAGGGTTTTTCCAGGGATCAAGTCTTGGGGGGACACCATCTCAGGCCGCACCAGAGTCACCTCCGAGGCGCTGTCTCGCAGTCCTATGGTCACAGACTGGCCGACGGTGACAGGTTGGAAGCTGTCCAGGGACCTACCACCACCCCCACCCACACAATACACCTTGGGCGGCCCTTGGGACGGGGACGGAGCCGGGGCCTTGGGACGCTGAGGGCACATGGCCTTGAAGTGTCCAGGTAGGTTGCACTGGTGGCACCGTCTTGGTTCTGCCACGGGCCTGGAAGAGGGGAGTTGAGGGGGACACCCCCTGCAGTCTAGGGGCAGGTGGGGCAGTCGCAGAGTTCATCTTACCCCCTCTCCAGGTGCTGCTGGTGGCTGCTCTCCTGGCTTCAGGAGCCCGATTGTTGGTGTAGTCATCGCCCAGGGCAGCTGTAGCCGTGGACCCCTTTGGCTTCTGGTCTCGGATGAACTGGCGGAGATCCTCAGGGCAGTTCCACAAGAGTTGCTCCGTGATGAACAAGTCCAGGATCTCCGGTCCGGTGGAAAGCTGCAGGCCTTGGGTCCAGTGGTCGGCAGCTCGGGCAAGTGCCCCCCTGTGGTCAGCCCAGGAGTCCTTTGGTCCCTTCTGTAGGCTCCGGAACTTCTTGCGGTAGGACTCCGGGGTGAGGTTGTACTGTTGGATCAGGGCCCGCTTGATGGTGTCGTAGCCCTGATCTGCCTCAGCAGGCAAGTCCCCAAGGATATCCAGGGCCTTACCCCTTAAACGGGGGGTCAGGTATTTGGCCCACTGGTCCTTGTTCAGATGGTGCTGCAAGCAAGTCCGCTCAAAAGCAGTCAAGAAAGAGTCCAAGTCTCCATCCTTCTCCAGCACTGGGAAGTCCTCAACACGGACCTTTGGAAGTTTGGTGTCTTGAAGGTCACGTGTGGCTGATGAGGGCCGGAGCTGAGCTAGCTGCAGCTGGTGGTCACGGTCTGCCTGTTGCCGTCGCTCCGCAGCCTCACGCTCTGCCTGGCGCTCTTCACGCGCTGCCTGCCGCTCTGCCCTGCGCTCTGCCATGAGTATCTCGTAGGTATCCCGGTCTCCAGCCTGAGAGAAGGGCCATAGCCCATTTGAAGAAGGCTATCCGAGCCTCCCAGGCTCGGTGGAATGGCACGTGGTGATCTGCGGCCCGCTGCGGAGCCTGGTGCTTCACTGTCATTGCAGAGCGGAGGGCTGGCATCTGGCTCGTTGAGGAACCTTGGGCGAGCTCCTCCTCATCTTGTCCAGCAGTGCCAGGTTGTGCAATGTCCTCGGCAGAACGGCTTTCTGGCGTCGAGCTCCTGGAGGGCTCGTGGACAACCTCCTCATCGTCTCTGGCCTGAGCATCGGCCATTCCTTTGGCTTTGCTCCTGGTGCTATCAGCCATTGTTGCAGACTTTGGTCACTGACACAGAACTGACACCTGATGCCTCCACACACCTTACAGTATCTGCACTCTGACCACTCTAGTGTTGAGCTAGTCTGAAGACCCCAGCAGCCACAGCTGCTGCAGGCAGTCTTTAGTGTCTGGGAGTATGGGTCTCACACTCACACACACTATTATCTCGATCCCACCGCTATGCCACCAATATGTCACAAACCACCGGGGGGGTCACTCAGAAATCCCCCGCGCTGGCTACCAGTACGTCACAATCGGGGGGTAACAAGTGGGGGTCACCCCTACTTTATACCTCCCGACCCGACAGAGCACGTGATGCGCTCTCTAGCGCCCCTCTTATAGTCAGGCCAATTATGGAATTGCCCGACAATAAGCAATGGAGGCCGCTATACTACTTATGCCGATTATTGAAGGGTCCCCGGTGAGAGTAGGGTATATATTCCCCCGACCTCCGCGGGCGGAATATATAAAATCTCCCCGAATCTCACTGGCCTCCCCACAATAATCCTTGGCACAAACTCGCTGCCACCAACCGCTTCACAGTAACTATTAGCCGAACACACAGACGTGGGATTCTAGATCGAGATAACAGAACAGCCCAAGATTAATTATATAATTTAATCAGCCTAAAGCACACTAGAAACTACAATATATACAATAGGGAATCTACAGAATATACATATGTCAGAGTACAGTTACAGATAAAGCATGGGTTACAAACAGGCATACACAGTTCAATCAGTTACCTTGTTGCGTCTGGCCACAGGGGGGCGCTGTAGACCAGGTTTCCAGGAACTCCCACAGATGTTTCCTACACGTGCCCCCAGCGAGAAGAACCTTGGAAAATGGCCGAAGCAGGGTTATCAACCTGGGCAAATCCAGGTCCCCTCCTACCTTAGTGACCTCACAGGGAGCACTGCTCCACCCCTGGCTGGAGTTATGGACAAATTCACAACATGGAATATGGGCCATAACTTTGCCTGGGAGCGTCGTAGGCGGACGCCAATGCTCTCATTGTGACAGTTATGAATTTAGCTACAGAACGAGGGGACTCATGACCTGTCTACGAGTTCCCATATGGCTGATATCACGCCTGGGGTATTTCCAAGCTCCCCCTTCCATAAAAAAGGTAGTGTGCTAGCATCGTCCGCCTGCGCAAACCACCATTTTTATGGTTGCCATATTTATCGGAGATATGGCTTGCGAGATATGAACCATTTTTTACTGAGTCGTTCTGTCTGGCTACTTCCAAGCCTTGCTAATGAGATACAACTCTTGTTACAGGGTGACGGCAGGGAGTCATCCTGTGTCCATTGTCCTCACATCATCTCATCTCCATATCAGAGGAGATGGCTGTTGGAGGTGTAAGTGGGATGTGACACCTTCACAGATGCTGGACATTTGAGAACAAGAAAGGGAGGGGGGGCACTGCCAGGGAGTGATGAGAGCAATTATGACTTCTAGTCATAATTCCTCTTCATATCCCAGGATTTACCTCACACTGCCTCTCTTGGGGGGGGGGGAGAGTCTGCCTTCTTGGGGGGGGGGAGAGTCTGCTTCTTGGGGGGGGGGGGGAGAGTCTGCCTTCTTTGGGGGGGGGGGGGGGGAGAGTCTGCCTTCTTTGGGGGGGAGTCTGCCTTCTTTGGGGGGGGGGGGAGGAGAGTCTGCTTCTTTGGGGGGGGGGGTCTGCCTTCTCTGGGGGGGGGGGGAGTCTGCCTTCTTTGGGGGGGGGAGTCTGCCTTCTTTGGGGGGGGGGGAGTCTGCCTTCTTGGGGGGGGGGGAGTCTGCCTTCTTGGGGGGGGGGAGAGTCTGCCTTCTTGGGGGGGGGGAGAGTCTGCCTTCTTGGGGGGGGGGGGGAGAGTCTGCCTTCTTGGGGGGGGGGGGAGAGTCTGCCTTCTTGGGGGGGGAGAGTCTGCCTTCTTGGGGGGGGAGAGTCTGCCTTCTTGGGGGGGGGAGAGTCTGCCTTCTTGGGGGGGAGAGTCTGCCTTCTTGGGGGGGGAGAGTCTGCCTTCTTGGGGGGGGAGAGTCTGCCTTCTTGGGGGGGAGAGTCTGCCTTCTTGGGGGAGGGAGAGTCTGCCTTCTTTGGGGGGGGAGAGTCCTGCCTTCTTTGGTGGGGGGGGGAGTCTGCCTTCTTGGGGGGGGGGGGGGAGTCTGCCTTCTTGGGGGGGGGGGGAGTCTGCCTTCTTGGGGGGGGGGGGGGGAGTCTGCCTTCTTGGGGGGGGGGGGAAGCTGGCTTCTTGGGGGGGGGGGGAGTCTGCCTTCTTGGGAAGGGGGGGGGAAGAGTCTGCCTTCTTGGGGGGGGGGGAGAGTCTGCCTTCTTTGGGGGGGGGGGAGAGTCTGCCTTCTTTGGGGGGGGGTGGAGAGTCTGCTTCTTTGGGGGGGGGGGGTGTCTGCCTTCTTTCTGGGGGGGGGAGTCTGCCTTCTTTGGGGGGGGGGGGGAGTCTGCCTTCTTTGGGGGGTGGGGGGGGAGTCTGCCTTCTTTGGGGGGGGGGGGGGAGTCTGCCTTCTTTGGGGGGGGGGAGTCTGCCTTCTTTGGGGGGGGGGGGGGAGTCTGCCTTCTTTGGGGGGGGGGGGGAGTCTGCCTTCTTTGGGGGGGGGGGGGGGGGAGTCTGCCTTCTTTGGGGGGGGGAGTCTGCCTTCTTGGGGGGGGAGAGTCTGCCTTCTTGGGGGGGGGGGAGTCTGCCTTCTTTGGGGGGGGGGGGCGGGAGTCTGCCTTCTTTGGGGGTGGGGGGGGAGTCTGCCTTCTTTGGGGGGGGGGGGGGAGTCTGCCTTCTTTGGGGGGGGGGGGGGAGTCTGCCTTCTTTGGGGGGGGGGGGGGGGGAGTCTGCCTTCTTTGGGGGGGGGGGGGGGGGGAGTCTGCCTTCTTTGGGGAGGGGGGGGGGGGAGGTCTGCCTTCTTGGGGGGGGGGGGGGGAGTCTGCCTTCTTGGGGGGGGGGGGGGAGTCTGCCTTCTTTGGGGGGGGGGCGGGAGTCTGCCTTCTTTGGGGGGGGGGGAGTCTGCCTTCTTGGGGGGGGGGGGAGTCTGCCTTCTTGGGGGGGGGGGAGTCTGCCTTCTTGGGGGGGGGAGAGTCTGCCTTCTTGGGGGGGAGAGTCTGCCTTCTTGGGGGGGGAGCAGTCTGCCTTCTTGGGGGGGGGGAGAGTCTGCCTTCTTGGGGGGGAGAGTCTGCCTTCTTTGGGGGGGGGGCGCGGGAGTCTGCCTTCTTTGGGGGGGGGGCGCGGGAGTCTGCCTTCTTTGGGGGGGGGGGGGAGTCTGCCTTCTGTGGGGGGGGTGGAGTCACTTTCTTATGGGACCGCAAAAAGGGCATATTTTTAGATTAGGGCTTATATTTTAAGCATACTCAAAAAAGCGCCAAAGTTCCTACTAGTTGGTTTTTGTTTTTTTTTTTTGGGGGGGGGATGTGTAGGTCTTATTTCTTTATCGTTCCTTTGGGAGACCCAGACCGTGGGTGTTGAGCTTCTGCCTCCGGAGGACACACAAAGTACTACACTTAAAAGTGTAGCTCCTCCCTCTGAGCTTATACACCCCCTGGTAGCCAGTCCTAGCCAGTTTATTGCTTTGTGTCAGGAGGCATACATCCACACATGCATTCTCATCTGATTTGTTTGACTTTTGGAAAGAGTTTGAAGAAAAGCGGGTCCATGTCTGGACTCCCGGCATGTCCTTCTCACCCCACTGTGTCGGCGGTGTTGTTAAGGTTGATTTACAAGGCTGCAGCCTTACATGCCGTGCTCCTTCACCATCCCTTCTGGGCTCTGGCTTGAAGTGGGAGCCAGCACGGTCTCCATGCCTGGCAGGAGTCCGGTCTCCATCCGCAGGCCCCTTGAGGATTCTGTTGGACCGGAGCACTCATCCCCAGGGACATGGCCCTGCGTCTCAGCAGCTAAGTACCTGAGACGTTTATGTTGGGGGTCCCGGTTCTTTATTGTAAGGGAGAGAGTATGCTGTATGTGATTGTTTTAACTTTTCCGGCGGGTTCTCTAGCTGTTGCCTGAGAACCGCGCCGATGGTGCCTGCTTGTCGGCCCTCGCCGCTTAAATTTAGGCCCCGGCTTCGCCGGAGGCCTAGTTTCATTTTCCTGCCCTCGCATGTCACTCATGCAGAGGGACAGAGTTCGGCTCCTCCCAGCGGCCGTTCTACACAGGGGAGGGACACTCCCCACTGCTGGGGCGTCCCTCCTTCCCTGCAGGTCCTCTATAGCCCCTCCAGTTCCCGCTCTTTTATAGGAACACCCTCTTCTCAGGCAGAGTTCACTCTGCTCTGGGACATCCTGCATTCTGCATCTCTGCTGAGGTGCTGCGACTGGGGGACCGGGCTTCGGGATCTGGAGGGCACACAACACCGCGCTCAGCGGTCTGGTAAGCCACAGCCGGTCTCCGGTTTGTGGACCTTCAGCCCCCCTCACAGGGTGCCTCTAATACTCTTGACAGAGGACTCCTATCCTCTGACCTCCGTCCATCAGAGCTCACGGAGGATTCATCATCTGATCCCAGACCCCGTCCTTCTAAGAGAAGGCGCAGGGTTTCCTCCCCCTCCCCATCCCACGGCTCTGTCTCAAGAGCTGACTCTCAAGATGAGGAGGATGCCTTCACTGGGGGCTCGGAGGCTATGTATCCCATCGATTTCTCTGAGGGTGACTCAGATCTTAGTGATTTTGATTGCTTCTATTAATTCTGTGCTGGATCTCAATCCGCCAGTGTCAGAGGAGCAACTCTCTTTGGCAGAAAAACATCAGTTTACCTCGCCTAAGAGAGTGAAGAGTGTGTTCTTTAACCACTCCCAGTTTTCAGACCGCTGTGACCAAACCCAGGGCCTGCCCTGACTAAAGCTTTCCAAAGCGTGGTTTCTGATGACCGGTTTCAATTTCCACCTGAGGTGGTCAAGGAGTGGTCTCACTCCCCAAAGGTAGACCCTCCGGTGTCTAGGCTCTCACCCGGGACCGTTGTGTCGGTGGCTGACGGCACCTCACTTAAGGATTCCACTGACCGTCAGATTGACCTTCTGGCCAAATCTGTGTATGAAGCTGCGGGGGGCCGCGTTTTCCCCGACTTTTGCAGCAGTGTGGGCTCTCAAAGCCATCTCTGCTTCTCTAGAGGAGATGCATTCCCTCACCAAGGAATCTATGCCTGAGATGGGTTACCTTAACGCTCAGGCTTCAGCTTTTTCATCCTATGCCATGTCTGCCATGCTAGAGGCTGCTCACCGCACTGCGGTGGCTTCAGCTATTCTCTTGTTATCCGCAGGATTTTGTGGCTTCGAGAGTGGAAGGGCAGGATGCTTCTTCCAAGAAGTTTCTTGCTGGGCTCCCTTTTGCTGGTTCACGGCTGTTTGGTGAACAGCTGGATGAAATCATTAAAGAAGCTACTGGCGGGAAGAGTACTTCCATGCCACAAACCAAGACAGGAAACCCGCCCAGGGTAGGAATCAATCGAGGGTTTCGTTCCCTTTCGTTCCTCCAACTGGTCATCCTCTAAGCCTTCCGCCTTGTCCGCTAACTCAGCCAAGGATTCAGAAATCCAACTGGCGCCCAAAAGCGCGTCCCGAGAAGGACGCAGGAGGTTCTGCCACTAAGGCAGCTTCCTCATGACTCTGCGGCCCCCGCTCCAGCCACGTCCTTAGTCGGTGGCAGGCTCTCCCACTTTGGCGACGCTTGGTTAAAGCAAGTCTCCGATCAGTAGGTGAGAGACCTCATATCTCACGGCTACAGGATAGAATTCTCTTCCAGCCCTCCAAACAGATTTTTTTCTCTCAACTCCCCCCTGCCTCCAAGGCCGCCGCCTCCTCGCAGGCCGTGGCGTCCTTGCAGGCAAACTGAGTGATTGTCCCAGTTCCCGCTCAGAACGGTTCAGAGGGTTTTTACTCAAATCTCTTCCTAGTTCCAAAAAAGGACGGTACCTTCCGGCCCATCCTGGATCTCAAGCTTCTCAACAAGCATGTCCGGGTGCGGCATTTTCCCATGGAGTCTCTGCGATCAGTCATTGCCTCTATGACCCAAGGGGAGTTCCTGGCGTCCATCGACATCAGAGATGCCTATCTACATGTGCCAATCGCAGTGTCACATCAGCGTTTGTTACGTTTTGCGATAGGAGAGGATCATTTCCAATTCGTGGCTCTCCCCTTCGGGTTAGCCACGGCCCCTCGGGTATTCACCAAGGTCATGGCGGCAGTGATTGCGGTCCTGCACCTCCAGGGGTTAGCAGTGCTTCCTTATCTGGACGACCTTCTGGTCAAGGGTACATCCAGCGCAGACTGTCAGCAGAGTGTTTCGCTCACTCTCGCCACCCTAGCCCAATTCGGGTGGATTGTCAATCTTCCCAAATCCACTCTGACTCCGACCCAGAGTCTCACGTACCTAGGGATGCAGTTCGAGACTTTGCCGGCACTTGTGAAGTTGCCCTTAGACAAATAGCTGTCACTCCGGTTGGCGGTGCGCTCTCTCCTGAGGCCCCGCCGTTATACCCTCAGGCATCTGATGCAGGTGCTGGGTCAAATGGTGCGCTCCATGGAGGCGGTTCCCTTTGCCCAGTTCCATCTGCGTCCCTCTGCAGCTGGACATTCTCCGCTGTTGGGACAAGCGGCCTTCCTCCTTACAGAGGTTAGTGGCTCTGTCGCCACGGACCAGGAGCTCTCTTCAGTGGTGGCTTCGACCCCATCTCCCTGTCCCAAGGGCGCTCCTTCCTGACTCCGTCCTGGGTGATTCTCACCACGGATGCCAGTCTATCCGGCTGGGGAGCGGTACATCTCCACCACAGAGCACAGGGCACTTGGACTCCGTCCGAGTCAGCCCTTTCAATCAATGTGCTGGAAACCAGAGCTGTGCTTCTAGCTCTCCTAGCCTTTCACCACCTGTTGGCGGGCAGGCACATTCGAGTCCAGTCAGACAACGCGACAGCGGTTGCCTACATCAATCACCAAGGCGGGGACACGCAGCCGCCTGGCAATGTTGGAGGTCCAACGCATTCTTCAATGGGCGGAGGACCTCCAAGTCCACCATATCCGCAGTCCACATCCCTGGCGTAGAAAACTGGGAGGCAGATTATCTCAGCCGTCAATCCGTGGGACGGTGGCGAGTGGGTCCCTGCACCCGGCAGTGTTTCAGTCAATCTGCCGCAAGTGGGGCACTCCGGACGTGGACCTAATGGCATCCCGTCACAACAAGGTTCCGGTTTACGTGGCTCGCTCCCACGATCCTCAGGCCTTCGCCGCGGACGCTCTGGTTCAAGACTGGTCCCAGCTTCGTCTGTCCTACGTTTTTCCCCCTCTAGCTCTCTTGCCCAGAGTCCTGCGCAAGATCAGAATGGAGGGCCGTCGAGTCATCCTCATTGCACCGGACTGGCCCAGGCGAGCTTGGTATCCGGACCTGCTCCAACTGTCCGTGGAGATGCCGTGGCATCTTCCGGACCGTCCAGACCTGCTCTCGCAAGGTCCGTTTTTCCGCCCGAATTCTGCGGCACTCAAATTGACGGCGTGGCTCTTGAGTCCTGGATTTTGACGGGTTCTGGTATTCCTCCTGAAGTCATCTCCACTATGACTCAGGCCCGTAAGTCTTCCTCCGTCAAGATCTATCACAGGACTTTTTCCTGTCCTGATGTCGCTCTTCCGGCCATTCTCCTTGGCCATTCTCGTTGCCGACCCTTCTGTCTTTTTTTTTTTTTTTTTACAGTCCGGTCTGCAGCTAGGACTGTCCCTCAACTCTCTCAAGGGACAAGTCTCAGCTCTATCAGTGCTGTTCCAGCGGCGTCTCGCCCGGCTGGCTCAGGTCCGCACCTTCATGCAAGGTGCGTCTCACATCATTCCGCCTTATCGGTGGCCCTTGGATCCCTGGGACCTTAACTTGGTCCTCACGGTATTGCAGAAACCCCCTTTCGAGCCCCTTAGGGAGGTTTCTTTGTATCGTCTTTCTCAAAAGGTGGCCTTTCTAGTTGCCATAACTTCTCTCAGGAGAGTCTCTGATTTGGCTGCGCTCTCCTCGGAGTCACCTTTTTTGGTTTTTCACCAAGACAAGGTAGTTCTCCGTCCGACCCCGGACTTTCTTCCTAAGGTGGTCTCTCCCTTCCACCTTAACCAGGATATTTCCTTGCCTTCCTTCTGTCCGGCCCCTGTTCATCGCTTTGAGAAAGCGCTGCATACTCTAGATCTGGTGCGTGCTCTCCGGATCTATGTGTCTCGCACCGCTGCGCTTAGGCGGTGCACCTCTCTTTTTGTGCTAACCACAGGGCGGCGCAAGGGTCTCTCTGCTTCTAAGCCGACCTTGGCCCGTTGGATTAGATCGACCATTTCGGACGCCTACCAGAGTACTCAGGTGCCTCCCCCGCCGGGGATCAAAGCACACTCGACCAGAGCTGTCGGTGCCTCTTGGGCTTTTAGGCACCAGGCTACGGCTCAACAAGTCTGTCAGGCTGCCACTTGGACTAGCCTGCATACCTTTTCGAAGCACTACCAAGTGCATGCTCATGCTTTGGCAGATGCGAGCTTGGGCAGACTCATCCTTCAGGCGGCTGTCGCCCACTTGTGAAGTTAGGCTCCGCCTACTTCTTACTTTTTTCTGTTTATTCCCACCCAGGGACAGCTTTGGAACGTCCCATGGTCTGGGTCTCCCAAAGGAACGATAAAGAAAAAGAGAATTTTGTTACTTACCGTAAATTCTTTTTCTTATAGTTCCGTATTGGGAGACCCAGCTCCCTCCCTGTTGCCTGTTGGCAATTTTCTTGTTCCGTGTGTTATCACCGGCTGTTGTCGTGGACAGAGTCTCCGGTTGTTCCGGTTCTTACTCGGTTCTACTTGTGGGTGGCTATTCTCCTTCAGCTTTTGCACTAAACTGGCTAGGACTGGCTACCAGGGGGTGTATAAGCTCAGAGGGAGGAGCTACACTTTTAAGTGTAGTACTTTTGTGTGTCCTCCGGAGGCAGAAGCTATACACCCCATGGTCTGGGTCTCCCAATACGGAACTATAAGAAAAAGAATTTACGGTAAGTAACAAAATTCTCTTTTTCAGGAAACAGGGTAATAGATGAGGATTTCAAAGTGTACCCCTTCAGAGCCTGTAACCAGGGCCGCCATCAGGACATTACTACTGTGACTCCTGTAGGGGGCCCGGTGAGCAGAAGCCAGGAGGGGGGCCCTCCCCTTTCATTCATCTGCTCACCGGGCCCCAAGGGCAGGGACCACCATTAGGGCAATGAGGGGGGGCCCGGGCTGCTCATAGAGAGCTGCCACCTCTCTTCCTGCTCTGCTGAGCAGGACAGGAATGGAAACGTACCGGACCACAACGGAGGCTGCAGGAGCTGAGAAGATGAAGGACCTGTAAATTCAGGACCTTCCATGTCAGCTGACTAATCATGTGCCTGATCTCATGACAGGAAAAGTGACTGGAACTTCTGTGTGTGTGTGTGTGGGCTTTGTAATACGGGGGTTGCTGCGGGCTGTGTGTGTGTGTGTGTGTGTGTGTGTACAGGCTGTGTGATATGGGGATGGCGCAGGCTGTGTGAGAGATGGGGGTGCCGCAGGCTGTGTGTGATATAGGGGTGCGTGTGTGTGTGTACAGGCTGTGTGAGATAGGAAGGGCAGGGCGTGTGTGATATGTATGTGTATGAGTTTTTCAAAGAGTGGTGGCAGGACTGTGGAAGGTTTGAGGGGTGGAGGCAGAGCTGGGGTGGAGCCTGGGCGAAGTCTCAAGGGGGCCCGAAAATTTTGCCAATATGGGGCCCTGAAATTCCTAGTGGCGGCCCTGCCTGTAAGCATGAAGTTTACTCCACTATGACTGTAACCACTAAGCTCTGTGTTTCTCAGTCAGAGGCTAAATACTCTTCTTGTCTGGAACTATGTGACATTTCACCAGGGAATAACACCCCCAAATAAGCGGTAGAAGCTGTAACCTGATCTCTCAGTGAAGCTGAAAAAATCTGTTTAATCTCAGCTTCCCGTGTAGGGCGTCAGTGATTTCAGAAAGTGATCAGACCAGGAGATAAGGAACCAAATCATGGGGAAAGAAGCCCATTTCTGTTAACAGATAATGACCTACAATGTTTCTAGTGATTTATGTAAAAATGTTTTTAAATGGAAATTTAAAATTACTGTAGATATCAAAATTAATCCATTTTTCAATTCTAAGCTTATTACATGTTCCTCCAATGTACCCTAGACCACCAGGGATATTAAGTACTACCAAAAACCAGTACCATGAATATTCCCATCAACCACATAAATAACCTTGACCTTCAAATATAGCCTATACATTTTTTTTTATTTTTTTTTTTTTTTGTTTTTTTTTTTTAGAGGACTATACCTAACCTGGAGAGTCAAATCAAAACCAAACTACAGGAGGCGGAGAAAAAAGTGAAGCTGATCGGCGCCGGCGTCCCCGAGTCCGAGTCAGAGAAGCTGCTATTTCTCATAGATGTAAGATCTGTGTGAGCGGAGTCTATAAACCATTATTTCCCTTTTTAGAAGTCCTCCACGTGCCCGTACGGCGATATTTCCTATATACGCCGGCTCTGATGATTTTCCATTTTAGTCCATTCTCGTCGTCTCCGCAGAGAATCCGACATTTTGGAGACGGAATCCTTGAAATACTACAAGGAGAAGAAGAAGTCGCAGACAAGCAGATGAAAGCTTTCACCAGTATCCGAAAAAACTTCTACAAGTGGGAACAAGCCCTGAAGCACTCCGCCGATAAATGTAGGTATCGTTCACAAAATCCAAACAGACAAATTAAACGTGCCCCATCCAAACGCATTGATGTTTGGGGAAGGGGAGTATGACGACAACCTTTGCTAAAACAGAGACTCCGGCTTCTGTGTAAGGCAAAGTGTTAAAACCACCAAGCACGTCGCCTCTCCTGTTAATCAAATTGATATCTGCAATTGGGCAAGGGGGTTTGTTGAGGTGAGACTACAAAGGGTCCTTTAAGATCTGACTGCTCTTTTCAGATTCTGAAATGTCATGTGTGCACACGGGAAGACATAACAGACTATAAATCGGTTTAGAGCTTCCTCTCATGACGGACGCCAGCAAGATAACCCTCAGTTTATGGTTCACAAAACTTTTATAGTTGTAGATAAGAAAAGGGTGTTGACAAAATATAGTCCAATCAAATATCACGGGTCGGGGTCGGGGCGTGTATCAATTTGCATCTATGGGTTAAAAGAAATAGGGTTTGGTTCCGTGTTAGCCAGTTGAAAAATGATTGATTGCTCTCAGTGAGAAAAACCAAATTAACATTTTTGTAGTTGTGATACCTTGTAATGGCTAACTAAAAATAAAATATGATCTTATAAAGCAAGCTTTCGAGACATCTCAGGTCTCTTCCTCAGGCATGGTATTACAAAATATCTGAAGAAGCACAAATATATACACAAAACAGGGCAGAGGGATGCATATTAAAAAAAGGACATTTAAATAAACACTGAGCTTTGAAAGTGAATCCTTAATTAGCTTTGATTAGTGGTGTGAGTTTTATTGTCCCAATATCCATGTAGGATCAGAGGCATGGTGCCCTAGCAGTCTCCGGAGCTGACCTCTCAGATTTTGTAATGAGTCATAAATCGTCCTGAGAGGTTGAGTCCTGTGTCCACAGAGTTAAACGTTGTGATGAATTTGTATTCCCAGACCCTTCGATGATTTTGTGATCTGACGTTGCCTTTTAATATGACCACTTTCATGTGGTTTATGTTGTGTCCTGGAGCACAGAAATGTTTAGCCACAGGTAAATGGAGTTTTTTGTCTGTAATTGTGTGGCGGTGAGATCTCATCCTTGCTCTCTCTGCCCTGTGTCTCCAACATAAGAGGCCCCCAATAGTACATATAGTGCACAGGATTAAGTACACCACGTTGGAAGAGGAGCATGTGAATGTCCCAGGAATCTTTTATAGTCCTTCTGTGTTAGGGATCTATATCCGGTCTTTGGTCTCTACATGAGTCCAGGTTTTGCAGCTCTTTACATTGCAAGGATAAGTTCCTCTTGGTGTGTCTGAGGGCATTACAAAATCTGAGAGGTCAGCTCCAAAGACTGCTAGGACACCTTGCCTCTAATCCTACATGGATATTGGGACAATAAAACTCACACCACTAATCAAAGCTAATTAAGGATTCACTTTCCAAGCTCAGTTTTTATTTAAATGGCCTTTTACTAAGCATCGCTCTGCCCTGTTTTGTGTGTATATTTGTTTCTTCAGATATTTTGTCATACCATGCCTGAGGAAGAGACCTGAGATGTCTCAAAAGCTTGCTTTATAACATCATATTTTATTTTTTTTAGTTAGCCATTAAAAGGTATCACAACTACAAAATTTTAATTTTGGTTCTCTCACTGAGAGCAATTAATAAATGTGCATCATCTCTACTGAATTGGTTAGTCCAAACTCTGTGTTCTCAATGTGCTCATCATCTTGGGTGTCATCCAGGATGTAGGAGCCACCTGTAAGTTACATGTGCTAAAATATTGTATTAAGGAGAATCATTGAAATAAAAAAAAAAAATATATATATGTATGTGTGTGTATGTGTGTATATAGATATAGATATATAGATATATAGATATATAGATATATAGATATATAGAGATATAGATATATAGAGATATAGATATATAGAGATATAGATATATAGAGATATAGATATAGATATATATATATATAGATATATATATATATATATAGATATAGATATAATAATATATAGACCAAAAGTTTGGACACACCTTCTCATTCAATGAGTTTTCTTTTTTTTCATGACTGAAAATTGTAGATTCACATTGAAGGCATCAAAACTATGAATTATCACATGTGGAATGAAATACTTAATAAAAAAGTGTGAAACAACTGAAAATATGTCTTATATTCTAGGTTCTTCAAAGTAGCCACCTTTTGCTTTGATTACTGCTTTGCACACTCTTGGCATTCTCTTGATGAGCTTCAAGAGGTAGTCATCGGAAATGGTTTTCCAACAGTCTTGAAGGAGTTCCCAGAGATGCTTAGCACTTGTTGGCCCTATTGCCTTCACTCTGCGGTCCAGCTCACCCCAAACCATCTCGATTGGGTTCAGGTCTGGTGATTGTGGAGGCCAGGTCATCTGGTGTAGCACCCCATCACTCTCCTTCTTAGTCAAATAGCCCTTACACAGCCTGGAGGTGTGTTTGGGGTCATTGTCCTGTTGAAAAATAAATGATGATCCAACTAAACGCAAACCGGATGGAATAGCACGCCGCTGCAAGATGCTGTGGTAGCCATGCTGGTTCTGTATGCCTTCAATTTTGAATAAATCCCCAACAGTGTCACCAGCAAAGCTCCCCCACACCATCACACCTCCTCCTCCATGCTTCACGGTGGGAACCAGCCATGTAGAGTCCATCCGTTCACCTTTTCTACAAAGACACGGTGGTTGGATCCAAAGATATCAAATTTGGACTCATCAGACCAAAGCACAGATTTCCACTGGTCTAATGTCCATTCCTTGTGTTCTTTAGCCCAAACCAGTCTCTTCTGCTTGTTCCTGTCCTTAGCAGTGGTTTCCTAGCAGCTATTTTACCATGAAGGCCCGCTGCACAAAGTCTCCTCTTAACAGTTGTTCTAGAGATGAGAAGGTGTGTCCAAACGTTTGGTCTGTACTGTGTGTGTGTATATGTGTGTATGTATATATATATATATATATATATATATATATATATATATATATATATATATATATATATATATATATATATATATCTCTATCTATGCATGTCTGTCTTAGCAGAAAACAAAAGCATTCCTGAATATATGTATCTGGGTCTGTGAAATGGCTGAATTAAGTATTTTAGGTTGCTTAATTCTTAACCCATCCCTTGTGGATGAACCTGTTAGGGGTATCTCGTAGGCAGGATAATCAGCATTAGGACAAATCGATAGGCAAAATCTTACCCTAAAGCCGTTTAGCCTATCGACAAAGGGGGGACTGTTATGGACATGATTATAAGATGTCCAAAATACAGGATAAGATGGTGGTTGCACTGTGCACCGGACCCATATGTGTATTCGGACATCATAAGACATTCTGGGATTTTCCTGTGATTTAAAGATGATTCAGGTTATTAGAGACTATATTGGTATAAGCTTCACTCAGTAGCGTAGTAAGGGGGGGTGGAGGGGGCGGTCCGCCCCGGGCGGCACGTGTCAGGGGGGCGACATTTTGGCCACTCGCCTTCAGTTCTGCTGCCCCCAGGCCGAGTTCCGGGTACCGCAGTCCTCGGCAGGAAACTGTGGCTGCCGTCCCTTTTTAAGGCGCGCAGACCACAGCGCCCTCCTGGGTTGGGCTTCATCTATGGGCGGAGCTACCGCGCGGCCTGCTCAGTCCCACAGATGGAGGCGCAGTGCCAGCCAGCGACCTCTGGCGCTGTGTGGGCCCCCTCTCCTCCGTGGCCGAGAAGTAAGTGCTACCCCCTCCCCCCTCGACCTGTATACTCCCTCCTAGCCACCCGGATTATGGGCCACCAGTGAGCCGCGTGTGCGGGCCCCCAGGAGCCGCCTGTCTGTATGCATGTATACAGCAGCTACAGAGTTGTGTGTGTCTATGTATGTATGTATGCATGCATGTATGCAGCAGCTACAGAGGTGTGTGTGCCTGTATGTATGTAGCAGCTGCAGTTGTGTGTGTCTGTATGTATATATGTATGCTGCAGAGTTGTGTGCCTGTATGTATGTGTGTGTGTGTATGTATATGTATGTATGTATGTATATATATGTATGTATGTATATATATATATATATATATATATATATAATTATATATATGTGTAGTTGTGTGTGTGTGTGTGTGTGTGTGTGTATGTATGTATGCAGCAGAGCTGTGTGTCTGTATGTATGCTGCAGAGCTGTGTCTGTATGCAGTATAACTGTGTCTGTATGTATGCTGCAGAGTTGTGTGTGTCTGTATGTATGCAGCAGAGCTGTGTGTCTGTATGTATGCTGCAGAGCTGTGTGTCTGTATGTATGCTGCAGAGCTGTCTGTATGCAGTATAACTGTGTGTCTGTATGTATGCTGCAGAGTTGTGTGTGTGTCTGTATGTATGCAGCAGAGCTGTGTGTCTGTATGTATGCTGCAGAGCTGTGTGTCTGTATGTATGCTGCAGAGCTGTGTCTGTATGCAGTATAACTGTGTGTCTGTATGTATGCTGCAGAGCTGTGTCTGTATGCAGTAGAACTGTGTCTGTACGCAGCAGAGTTGTGTGTTTGTCTCTATGTATGCTGCAGAGCTGTGTGTGTGTGTATAATAGGCCTACATGTGTGTAAAAAGGTGAAAGTCTAGGACTAATAGCAGCAGTCTACAATTAGATCTTTGATTGTAGTTCCATGAAAAATAAATTTCTTTGTCGCTCCATTGGGAGACCCAGACAATTGGGTTGTATAGCTATGCCTCCGGAGGCCACACAAAGTATTTACACTAAAAGTGTAAAGCCCCTCCCCTTCTACCTATACACCCCCCGTGCTCCCATGGGCTCCTCAGTTTTTATGCTTTGTGCGAAGGAGGCAGACATCCACGCATAGCTCCACAGCTTAGTCAGCAGCAGCTGCTGATTATGTCGGATGGAAGAAAAGAGGGCCCATAACAGGGCCCCCAGCATGCTCCCTTCTCACCCCACTCTTGTCGGCGGTGTTGTTAAGGTTGAGGTACCCATTGCGGGTACGGAGGCTGGAGCCCACATGCTGTTTTCCTTCCCCATCCCTTGATGGGCTCTGGGTGAAGTGGGATCCTAATCGGTCTCCAGGCACTGAGACCGTGCTCCATCCACAGCTCCTGGGGACTCTGCTGGATAAGGAGCCGAGTATCGTCAGGGACAAGGCCCTGCTACTTTGAGGTACTCTGTGTCCCCGTGGGGACCGCGCACAGAAACACTCCAGCATTGCTGGGTGTGTTAGTGCGCCGGGGACCGCAGCGCTGACCGCGCTTGTGCCATCACACACTGCAGCGTGGCTGGGTGTGTTAGTTTACTGGGGACTACCGCGCTGACCGCGCGCTGCCATTTCACACGGCAGCGCGCCTGGGAGTGTTAGTACGCCGGGGACTACCGCGCCGACCGCGCTTATACGCCGGCCGCGCTTATAACTTTAGTCCCCGGCTTTTGCGGCCTAGTCTCACTCTTTTCCCGCCCCCAGGCCTGCCAGTCAGGGGAAGGGCGGGACGCTGTACAGGACGTCAGCACTGGGGCTGGAACATGCTTTGCATACTCCACCCCCCTCACTGTGCACAGTGGGGCACCAGATTCCCGCACTTTCTAGGGCACGCCCACGGCCCCCTCCTCTCCTCAGGACGCCGGCAGCCATTCCTGTCAGCTCTTCTGACGCTGGAGAGGGGAGACAAGCGCTGGGAGACCCAGGGAGTGATTCTGGTGACCACACAACCGCTTTGAGCGGGCGGTAAGCAGCACCTGAGGTGCTGGCTCCACTAGTGCAGAAGTGTACTTATAGTTATATGATTATAGGCTATACTTTACACTGTATGGTGCACGGTTGATTTTTGGCTATATACCCTCCTGGATTGCTCAGAGGAGACAACAGCATGTCGTCCACAAGAAGCAAGGGTGCCAAAGCACAGGCTTACTATGCTGCCTGCGCCGCATGTACGGCTATACTGCCGGCAGGTTCCACTGACCCTCATTGTGTGCAATGCTCGGCCCCTGTGGCACTTACTCAGCCGGAGCCTCTGCTAAGGGTGGCCCAGGGGGAACCACCTGCTAACACTGTCCAGGTGACAGGGACGGAGTTTGCAGTTTTTACTGAAAGACTTTCTGAGACTATGGCTAAGATATTAGAAGCCTTGCAGTCCAGACCGGTATCTCAGATCATGGGCACTGTGGAATCATTGCTCCCTGGTCCCCCTCAGTTGGAACAACAATGTCCTCCCGGGGTGTCTCATAGATCCCAGGGTGAGGTCTCTGACACGGACCGCAGCCCCAGACCGCCTAAGCGGGGTCGCTGGGAAATTCCCTCGACATCATCACATTGTTCAGGGTCTCAGCGGGAGGACTCTCTGTATGATGAAGCGGAGGTAGCTGATCAGGATTCTGATCCTGAGGCCGCTCTCAACCTTGATACTCCTGATGGGGACGCCATAGTGAATGATCTTATCGCGTCCATCAATCAAATGTTGGATATTTCTCCCTCAGCTCCTCCAGTAGAGGAGTCAGCTTCTCAGCAGGAGAAATTCCGTTTCAGGTTTCCCAAGCGTACAACGAGTATGTTTCTGGACCACTCTGACTTTAGAGAGGCAGTCCAGAAACACCGAGCTTGTCCAGATAAGCGTTTTTCCAAGCGCCTTAAGGATACACGTTATCCCTTCCCCCCTGACGTGGTCAAGGGCTGGACTCAGTGTCCCAAGGTGGATCCTCCAATCTCCAGACTGGCGGCTAGATCCATAGTTGCAGTTGAAGATGGGGCTTCACTCAAGGATGCCACTGACAGACAGATGGAGCTCTGGTTGAAATCCATCTATGAAGCTATCGGCGCGTCTTTTGCTCCAGCATTCGCAGCCGTATGGGCACTCCAAGCTATCTCAGCGGGTCAAGCGCAAATTGACGCACTCACACGTACGTCTGCGCCGCAGGTGGCGTCCATAACCTCTCAAACGTCGGCATTTGCGTCCTACGCTATTAATGCTGTCCTGGACTCTGCGAGCCGTACGGCGGTTGCAGCCGACAATTCGGTGGCAATACGCAGGGCCTTGTGGCTACGGGAATAGAAGGCAGATTCTGCTTCCAAAAAGTGCTTAACCAGTTTGCCATTTTCTGGCGACCGTTTGTTTGGTGAGAGATTGGATGAAATCATCAAACAATCCAAGGGAAAGGAAACATCCTTACCCCAGGCCAAACCAAACACACCCCAACAGAGGAGGGGACAGTCGAGGTTTCTGTCCTTTCGGGGTGCGGGCAGGTCCCAATTCTCCTCGTCCAAAAGGCCTCAGAAGGATCAGAGGAACTCCGATTCATGGCGGTCTAAGTCACGTCCTAAAAAGACCGCCGGAGGAACCGCTCCCAAAGCGGCCTCCTCATGACTTTCGGCCTCTTCACACCGCATCCTCGGTCGGTGGCAGGCTTTCCCGCTTTTGCGACGCCTGGCTGCCACAGGTACAAGACCGTTGGGTGAGAGACATTCTGTCTCACGGTTACAGGATAGAGTTCAGCTCTCGTCCTCTGACTCGATTCTTCAGAACATCTCCGCCCCCCGAGCGAGCCGATGCTCTTCTTCAGGCGGTGTGCACTCTGAAGGCAGAAGGAGTGGTGATCCCTGTTCCTCTTCAGCAACAGGGTCACGGTTTTTACTCCAACTTGTTTGTGGTGCCAAAAAAGGACGGATCTTTCCGTCCTGTTCTGGACCTAAAACTGCTCAACAAACACGTAAAAACCAGGCGGTTCCGGATGGAATCGCTCCGCTCCGTCATCGCCTCAATGTCCCAAGGAGATTTCCTAGCATCAATCGACATCAAAGATGCTTATCTCCACGTACCGATTGCACCAGAGCATCAGCGCTTCCTGCGTTTCGCCATAGGGGACGAACACCTTCAGTTCGTGGCACTGCCTTTCGGCCTGGCGACAGCACCACGGGTCTTCACCAAGGTCATGGCAACAGTGGTAGCAGTCCTACACTCTCAGGGACACTCGGTGATCCCTTACTTAGACGATCTGCTTGTCAAGGCACCCTCTCGAGTGGCATGCCAACACAGCCTGGACATTGCTCTGGAGACTCTCCAGAGATTCGGGTGGATCATCAATTTCCCAAAGTCAAATCTGACACCGGCCCAATCACTGACATATCTCGGCATGGAGTTTCATACTCTCTCAGCGATAGTGAAGCTTCCGCTGGACAAACAGCGTTCACTACAGACAGGGGTGCAATCTCTCCTTCAAGGCCAGTCACACCCCTTGAGGCGCCTCAGCACTTCCTAGGGAAGATGGTGGCAGCAATGGAGGCAGTTCCTTTTGCGCAGTTTCATCTGCGTCCACTTCAATGGGACATTCTCCGCAAGTGGGACAGGAAGTCGACGTCCCTCGACAGGAACGTCTCCCTTTCTCAGGCAGCCAAAGCCTCCCTTCGGTGGTGGCTTCTTCACACTTCATTGTCGAAGGGGAAATCCTTCCTACCCCCATCCTGGGCGGTGGTCACGACGGACGCGAGTCTGTCAGGGTGGGGAGCGGTCTTTCTTTTTCGCTCCTAATTGGGAGACCCAGACAATTGGGTGTATAGCTACTGCCTCCGGAGGCCGCACAAAGTACTACACTTAAAAGTGTAAGGCCCCTCCCCTTCTGGCTATACACCCCCCCCCCCGTGGGAGCACGGGTCCCTCAGTTTTTTGCTTTGTGCGAAGGAGGTCAGACACGCACGCATAGCTCCACTATTTAGTCAGCAGCAGCTGCTGACTATGTCGGATGGAAGAAAAGAGGGCCCATACAGGGCCCCCAGCATGCTCCCTTCTCACCCCACTTTCTGTCGGTGGTGCTTGTTAAGGTTGAGGTACCCATTGCGGGTACGGAGGCTGGAGCCCACATGCTGATTCCTTCCCCATCCCCATTAGGGCTCTGGGCGAAGTGGGATTTTACCGGTCTCCAGGCACTGAGACCGTGCTCCATCCACAGCCCCTGGAGAAGCCGCTGGATATGGAGCTGAGTATCGTCAGGGACATGGCCCTGCTCCGTCAAGGTACTCTGTGTCCCCGTGCATACGCGCGCACACTGCAGCATTGCTGGGTGTGTTAGTGCGCCGGGGACAATAGCGCTGCTGCGCTTGTGCCATTTCCTCACTTCAGCTTAGCTGAGTGGGTAGACTCAGGGAGAACGGTCGCGCCGGCCGCTGGGACTGCGACGCGGCTGGGACTTGTGGTGCGCCGGGGACTTCCGCGCTGACCGTGCATATATCACGGCCGCGCTTATTACTACAGTCCCCGGCTTTTGCGGCCTAGTTCGTTCGTTCCCGCCTCCGCACCTGCCAGTCAGGAGGAGGGCGGGACGCTGTACAGAGCATCAGCGCTGAGGGCTGGAGTCTTTTTTACATACTCCAGCCCTCACACCAGGCACAGTAGGACGCAGTTTCCCGCACTTTGTTTGTGGCACGCCCACGGTCCGCCCCTCTTCACTGAACGCCGGCAGCCATTCCTGCCTGCACGCTGAGCTGCAGAGGGGAGACGGGGAGACCCAGACACTGGATTCTACGGCCTCATACCCGCTGTTCAGCGGGCGGTAAGCAGCCCTCAAGGGCTCACCCCCACTTGTGCCGTTTGTATACTGAGTATTTCTTTGTCGCTCCATTGGGAGACCCAGACAATTGGGTGTATAGCTACTGCCTCCGGAGGCCACACAAAGTATTACACTCAAAAGTGTAAGGCCCCTCTCCTTCTGGCTATACACCCCCAGTGGGATCACTGGCTCACCAGTTTTGTGCTTTGTGCGAAGGAGGTCAGACATCCACGCATAGCTCCACTGTTTAGTCAGCAGCAGCTGCTGACTATATCGGATGGAAGAAAAGAGGGCCCATACTAAAGGGCCCCCAGCATGCTCCCTTCTCACCCCACTCTTGTCGGGTGTTTGTTAAGGTTGAGGTACCCATTGCGGGTACAGAGGCTGGAGCCCACATGCTGCTTTCCTTCCCCATCCCCTTAGGGCTCTGGGTGAAGTGGGATCTTATCGGTCTCCAGGCACTGAGGCCGTGCTCCATCCACAGCTCCTGGGAATCTGCTGGACATGGAGCGGAGTATCCTCAGGGACATGGCCCTGCTACGTTAAGGTACTCTGTGTCCCTGTGGGGACCGCGCACGGACACACGGCAGCATTGCTGGGTGTGTTAGTGCGCCAGGGACGGCGGCGCTGCCCGCACTAGTGCCATCGCACACTACAGCTTGCTGGGTGTGTTAGTGTATTAGGGGACTACCGCGCTAACCGCCGTTGCCATTTTTATTTCGGGCGCGGCTGGGACTTGTGGTGCGTCGGGGACTTCCGCGCCGACCAAGGCTTATATGCCGGCCGCGCTTATCAACTCGAGTCCCCGGCTTGCGCGGCCTAGTCTCACTTCGTTTCCGCCCACAGACCTGCCAGTCAGGGTAGGGGCGTAACGCTGCACAGCACGGCAGCGCTGAGAGCTGGAGTATGCTTTGCATACTCCACCCCTCTCACTGTGTGCACTGTGAAACCGGCAGCGCTGAGAGCTGGAGTATGCTTTGCATACTCCACCCCTCTCACTGTGTACACTGTGGAGCCGGATTCCCGCACTTTCTCAGGCACGCCCACGGCTTCTTCCTCTGCACAGGACGCCGGCAGCCATTCTTGTCAGTGTTTTCTGTAGCGACAGAAGAGACAAGTTTAGGAATCCCTGGCAGGGATTCGGATAGTCACACAACCGCTGTGACCAGGCGTTAAGCAGCACCTGTGGGGCTGACTCCACTAGTGCCGAAGTGCACATATACATATATGTTTATTCACTATGCATTGCACTGTTTAGCTGCTTTTTTGTATATACCCTCCTTGATTGTGCGGAGGACATAACAGCATATTGTCTGTGTAAAACAGAGGTGCAGAAGCACATGTTTTCTATGCAGCCGGTACAGCATGTATGGCTATATGGCCGGCAGTGTACATAGACCCCCATTGTATACTACGGAGTCTCTGCTAACCGTCCAGGACATGGGGACGGTGCCTGCAGTATTTACTGACAGATTTTCTGAGACTATGGCTATGATACTAGAAGCCTTGCAGTCCAGACAAGTCTCTCAAATCCATGGCCACTGTTCACATTATCCATGGTCCCCCTCAGTGGGAACAACTTTGAGCTCCGAGGGGTCATGTGCTTCCCAGAGTGACGGCTCTGACACGGACGACAGTCCCAGATAGTCTGAGAGGCTCACTATGAGCGGCCATCGACTTCATCACACTAGTCAGGGTCCCAGCAAGCGGAGATAGCTGCTCAAGATCTAATCCTGAGACCGCTCTCAATCTGGATACACCTGATGGTGACGCCATAGTCAATAATCTCATAGCGTCCATCAATAGAATGTTAGTTATTTCTCCCCCAGCTCCTCCAGTGGAAGAGTCAGCTTCATAGCAGGAGAAATCCCATTCACGTATCCCAAGCGTAAATTAAATACTTTCCTTGACCACCCTGACTTTACACAGGCAGTCCAGGAACACCACGCTTATCCAGTTAAGCGCTTCCCCAAACGGCTGAGGATACACGTTATCCCTACCCCCTGACGTGGGCAATGGCTGGACCCAGTGTCCCAAGGGGCATCCTCCAATCTCCAGCTTGCAGCTAGATCCATAGTTGCAGTGGAAGATGGGGCTGCACTTAAAGATGCCACTGACTGACAGAGGGATCTCTGGTCGAAATCCATCTATGAGGCTATCGGCGCGCTGTTAGCTCCAGCAGCCGTAGAGGCACCCCAAGCTACTTCAGCTTGTCTTACACAGATGGACACGGTCACACGTACATCTGTTCCGCAAGTGTCATCCTTAACCGCTCAAATGTCTGCATTTGCGTCTTAGGCGATTAATGCTGTCCTGGACTCTACGACCCGTACGGCAGTGGCGTCCGCTCACTCCGTGGTTTTACGCAGGGCCTGGGTGTTAACTGAATGGAAGGCAGATTCTGCTTCCAAAAAAGGGCTTAACCAGTTTGCCTTGTTCTGCTGACCGACTGTTTAGTGTGCGTGAGATGTAATCATTAAACAGTTCAAGAGTAAGGATTCTTCCTTACCTCAGCCCAGACAAAACAAACCCCAACATACCAAGGGACAGTCGGGGTTTTCGGTTTTTTTCAAGGCTCGGGCAGGTCCCATTTCTCCTCGTCCAAAGAGGACTCAAAAGGATCAGAGGAGCTCAGTTTCTTGGCGGGCTCAGTCACGCCCAAAAAAGACAGCCTGAAAACCTACTTCCAAGAGGCTTCCTCATGACTTGCGGCCTCCTCTCTCCGCATCCTCGGTCGGTAGCAGGCTCTCCCGCCTTGGCGATATTTAGCTGTCTCAGGTCAAAGACCGTTGGGTGAGAGACATTCTGTCTCACGGGTACAGGATAGAGTTCAGTTCTCGTCCTCCAACTCAATTCTTCAGAAATTCTCCACCTTCCGACCGAGCCGACGCTCTTCTGCAGGCGGTGGGCACTCTAAAGGCACAACGAGTGGTGACCCCCGTTCCTCTTCAGGAACAAGGTCACGGTTTTTACTCCGAATTATTTGCGATGCCAAGAAAGGACGAGTATTTCCGTCCCGTTATGGATCTAACACGGCTCAACCAGCTCGTGAACACCAGGCGGTTCCGGATTTAATCCCCCGCTCCGTCATCGCCTCAATGTTTCAAGGAAATTTCCTAACATCGATAGACGTCAAGGATGCTTATCCCCACGTGCCGATTGATCCAGAGCTCCAGCGTTTCTACGCTTTGTTATAAGACGCGAACACCTTCAGTTCGTAACCCTGCCTTCTGGCTGGCGATAGCCCCACGGGTCTTCGCTAAGGTCATGCCAGCAGTAGTACCAGTCCTGCAATCTCAAGGTCACTCTGTGATCCCGTGTTTGGGAGACCTACTTGTCAAGGCACCCTCTTAAGGAACATGCCAACACAGCCGAACGTTGCGCTGGAGACTCTCCAGAGTTTCGGGTGGATCATCAACTTTTCAAAGTCAGATCCGACCCCGGGCCAATCACTAACATATCTAGGCATGGAGTTTCATACTCTCTCAGCGATAGTGAAGCTTCTGCTAGACAAACAGCGTTCACTACAGACAAGGCTGCAATCTCTCCTTAGGATCAGTCGCACACATTGAGACGCCTCATGCACTTCTCACGTAAGATGGTAGCAATGGCGGCAGTCCCTTTCGCGCAGTTTCATCTGCGTCCACTACAATGGGACATTCCCCGCCGATGAGACGGGAAGTCGACGCCCATCGACAGAGACGTCTCCCCTTCTCAGGCGGCCAAAGAATCTCTACGGTGGTGGCTTCTTCCCACCTCATGGTCAGAAAAAAGGTCCTTCCTACCCCCATCCTGGGCGGTAGTTACGACAGGCACGAGTCTATCAGAGTGGGGAGCAGTTTTTTCTCCGCCACAGGGCTCAAGGTACGTGGATTCAGCAAGAGTCCACCCTTCAGCTCAATGTTCTGGAAATCAGAGCAGTGTATCTTGTCCTACAAGCCTTCCAGCAGTGGCTGAAAAGCAAGCACATCCGAATTCAGTCGGATATCTCCACAGCGGTGGCATACATCAACCACCACGGAAGAACACGCAGCCGGCAAGCCTTCCAGGAAGTCCGGCGGATTCTAACGTGGGTAGAAGACACGGCATCCACCATATCCGCAGTTCACATCCCAGGCGTGGTAAACTAGGAAGCAGACTTCCTCAGTCGCCAGGGTATGGACGCAGGGGACTGGTTTCTTCACCCGGACGGGTTTCAGGAGATCTGTCGCCGCTGCGGGATGCCGGACGTCGAGATAATGGCGTCACGGCACAACAACTTTGTTCCGGCTTCATAGCACAGTCTCACGATCATCGAGCTCTGGCGGCGGACGCCTCAGTTCAACATTGGTCGCAGATTGGCCGAGGAGGTCGGGGTTCCCGGATCTGTGGTACCTCACGGTAGGCCAACCGTGGCCACTACCAGACCGACCAGACTTGCTGTTTCAAGGGCCCTTTTTTCCATCTGAACTCTGCGGCCCTGAACATGACGGTGTAGCCATTGAGTCCTGGATCCTAGCGTCTTCAGGATTATCTCAGGAGTGGTTGTCACCATGACGCAGGCCAAGAAGCCAACGTCCGCCAAGATCTACCACAGATCGTGGAAGATATTCTTATCTTGGTGCTCTGCTCAAGGAGTTTCTCCCTGGCCATTTGCATCGCCTATTTTTCCTTCCTTCCTACCATCTTGGTTGGAAAATAGTTGGTCGCTCAGCTCCCTTAAAGGACAAGTCTCAGCGCTATCTGTATTTTTTCAGAAACGCCTAGCCGACTTCCGCAGGTATGCACGTTCCTGCAGGGAGTTTGTCTTCTCATCACTCCGTACAAGCGGCCATTAGAGCTCTGGAGTCTGAACAAGGTTCTAATGACTCTCTTGAAGCCGCCTTTCGAGCTTTTGAAAGTTGTTTCCCTTTCCGTATTTCACAGAAAGTGGCCTTTCTAGTAGCGGTCACGTCTCTTCAGAGAGTGTCCGAGCTAGCAGCGCTGTCATGCAAATCTCCATTCCTGGTCTTCACCAGGACAAGGGGGTTCGGCGTCCGATTCCGGACTTTCTCCCTAAGGTGGTATCCCACTTTCATCTCAATCAAGATATCACCTTACCTTCTTTGTGTCCTCATCCAGTCCATCAATTTGAAAAGGATTTGCATCTGTTGGATCTGGTGAGAGCACTCAGGATCTACATTCCCGCACGGCGCTCCTGTGCCGCCCGGATGCACTCTTTGTCCTTGTCGCTGGTCAGCGTAAGGGGTCGCAAGCTTCCAGATCCACCCTGACTCGGTGGCTCAAGGAACCAATTCTTGAAACCTACCGTTCTGCTAGGCTCCCGGTTCCCTCAGGGCTGAATGCCCATTCTACCAGAGCCGTGGGTGAGTCCTGGGCATTACGGCACCAGGCTACGGCTCAGCAGTTGTGCCAGGCACCTACCTGGTCGAGTCTGCACACTTTTACCAAGCATTATCAGGTGCATACCTACGCTTCGGCAGACGCCAGCCTAGGTAGACAAGTCCTTCAGGCGGCGGTTGCCCACCTGTAGAAAGGGGCCGTTTTACGGCTCTATTACGAGGTATTATTTTACCCACCCAGGGATTGCTTTTGGACATCCCAATTGTCTGGGTCTCCCAATGGAGCGACAAAGAAGAAGGGAATTTTGTATACTTACCGTAAATTCATTTTCTTCTAGCTCCAATTGGGAGACCCAGCGCCCGCCCTGTTTTCTTAGGGTTTTTTTCGGTACACATGTTGTTCATGTGAATGGTTGCAGTTCTCCGATGTTTCTTCGGATTGAATTGGTCTTTAAACCAGTTATTGGCTTTCCTCCTTCTTGCTTTTGCACTAAACTGGTGAGCCAGTGATCCCACTGGGGGTGTATAGCCAGAAGGGGAGGGGCCTTACACTTTTGAGTGTAATACTTTGTGTGGCCTCCGGAGGCAGTAGCTATACACCCAATTGTCTGGGTCTCCCAATTGGAGCTAGAAGAAAAGGAATTTACGGTAAGTATACAAAATTCCCTTCTTTGTGTTTGCAAATACTTTGTACTGTACGGTCGCTGGTGATTCTCGGCTATATACCCTCCTAGATTACAAGGAGGCAACAGCATGTCGTCCGCAAAACGCAAGGGTGCTAAGGCACAGACATTATATGCTGCCTGTACCGCATGTGGGGCTGCTCTACCGGCAGGTTCCACTGACCCCCATTGTGTGCAGTGCTCGGCCCCTGTGCAACTTGCACAGCCGGGGCCTCTGCTGGACGTGACCCAGAGTGTACCACCTGTGAATGCTGTCCAGGTGACAGGAACGGAGTTTGCAGCTTTTGCTGACAGATTGTCTATGACCATGTCAAAGATTCTTGAAACATTGCAGTCTAGACCAGTAACTCAGACCATGGACACTGTGGCATCATTGCTCCCTGGTCCCCCTCAGCTGGAACACTTCCAAGCTCCGGGGGTGTCACATGCACCCCAGGGTGACGATTCTGACTCAGACAACAGTCCCAGACAACCTAAGCGGGCTCGTTATGAGGGGCCCTCAACTTCGTCTCACTGGTCAGGATCCCAGCGGGACGAATCTATGGGTGATGAGGCGGATGTAACTGATCAAGATTCTGATCCTGGGACCGCTCTCAATCTGGATACACCGGATGTTGACGCCATAGTGAATGATCTTATAGCGTCCATCAATAGGATGTTTAGATATTTCCCCGCCAGCTCTTCCTGCGGAGGAGGCAGCTTCACAGCAGGAGAAATTCCATTTCAGATATCCCAAGCGTAAATTAAGCACTTTTCTGGACCACTCTGACTTTAGAGATGCAATCCAGAAACACCACGCTTATCCTGAGAAGCGGTTTTCTAAACGGCTTAAAGATACACGCTATCCTTTTCCCCCTGACGTGGTCAAGGGTTGGACCCAGTGTCCCAAGGTGGACCCTCCAATCTCCAGGCTTGCAGCTAGATCTTTAGTTGCAGTAGAAGATGGAGCGGCACTTAAAGATGCCACTGACAGGCAGATGGAGCTCTGGCTGAAATCCATCTATGAAGCTATTGGAGCGTCGTTGGCGCCAGCTTTTGCAGCCGTATGGGCACTCCAAGCCATTTCAGCTGGGCTTATACAAGTCGACTCGGTCACACGTACATCTGCCCCGCAGGTGGCACCATTGACCTCTCAAATGTCTGCATTCGCGTCTTACGCGATTAATGCTGTCCTGGACTCTACGAGCTGTACGGCGGTGGCGTCAGCCAACTCCGTGGTTTTGCGCAGAGCCCTGTGGTTGAGAGAATGGAAGGCAGATTCTGCTTCCAAGAAGTGCTTAACCAGTTTGCCTTTTTCTCGCGACCGATTGTTTGGGGAGCGTTTGGATGAAATCATTAAACACTCCAAGGGTAAGGACTCATCCTTACCTCAACACAGACAAAACAAGCCCCAACAAAGGAGGGGTCAGTCTGGTTTTCGGTCCTTTCGAGGCTCAGGCAGGTCCCAATTCTCCTCGTCCAAAAGGACTCAAAAGGATCAGAGAGGCTCAGATTCTTGGCGGACTCCGTCACGCCCAAAAAAGACAGCAGGAAGAACCGTTACCAAGACTGCTTCCTCATGACTTTCAGCCTCCTCTCTCCGCATCCTCGGTCGGTGGCAGGCTCTCCCGCTTTGGCGACATTTGGCTGTCACAGGTCAAAGACCGTTGGGTGAAGGACATTCTGTCTCACGGGTACAGGATAGAGTTCAGCTCTCGTCCTCCAACTCGTTTCTTCAGAACTTCCCCACCGCCCGACCGAGCCGATGCTCTGCTGCAGGCGGTGGCCGCTCTAAAGGCGGAAGGAGTGGTGACTTCCGTTCCTCTTCAGGAACAAGGTCACGGTTTTTACTCCAATCTGTTTGTGGTGCCAAAGAAGGACGGGTCCTTTCGGCCCGTCCTGGATCTAAAGTTGCTCAACAAACACGTAAAAACCAGGAGGTTCCGGATGGAATCTCTACGCTCCGTCATAGCCTCAATGTCTCAAGGAGATTTCTTAGCATCAATAGACATCAAAGATGCTTATCTTCACGTGCCGATGGCGCCAGAGCATCAGCGTTTTCTACGCTTCGTTATAGAAAGCGAACACCTGCAGTTCGTAGCGTTACCTTTCGGGCTGGCAACAGCCCCTCGGGTCTTCACCAAGGTCATGGCAGCAGTAGTAGCTGTCCTGCACTCGCAGGGTCACTCCGTGATCCCGTATTTGGACGATCTACTTATAAAGGCACCCTCTCAAGAGGCATGCCAACACAGTCTGGACGTGGCACTGAAGACTCTCCAGAGTTTCGGGTGGATTATCAACTTTTCAAAGTCAAATCTAACCCCGACCCAATCACTAACATATCTTGGCATGGAGTTTCATGCTCTCTCAGCGATAGTGAAGCTTCCACTGGACAAGCAGTGCTCTCTGCAGACAGGGGTGCAATCTCTCCTGCAGAACCAGTCCCACTCCTTGAGGCGCCTCATGCATTTCCTAGGGAAGATGGTGGCAGCAATGGAAGCAGTCCCTTTCGCGCAGTTTCATCTGCGCCCTCTACAATGGGACATTCTCCGCCAATGGGACGGGAAGTCGACGTCCCTCGACAGGGATGTCTCCCTCTCTCAGGCAGCCAAGGACTCTCTCCGATGGTGGCTTCTTCCCACCTCATTGTCAAAAGGAAAGTCGTTCCTACCCCCATCCTGGGCGGTGGTCACGACAGATGCGAGCCTATCAGGGTGGGGAGCAGTGTTTCTTCACCACAGGGCTCAGGGTACGTGGACTCAGAGAGAGTCCACCCTTCAGATCAATGTTCTGGAAATCAGAGCAGTCTATCTGGCTCTGCGAGCCTTCCAACAGTGGCTGGAGGGCAAGCAGATCCGGATTCAGTCGGACAATTCCACAGCGGTGGCGTACATCAACCACCAAGGGGGAACACGCAGTCGGCAAGCCTTTCAAGAAGTCCGGCGGATTCTGACGTGGGTGGAAAACACAGCATCCACCATATCCGCAGTTCACATCCCAGGCGTGGAAAACTGGGAAGCAGACTTCCTCAGTCGCCAGGGCATGGACGCAGGGGAATGGTCCCTTCACGCGGACGTGTTTCAGGAGATCTGTCGCCGCTGGGGGATGCCGGACGTCGACCTGATGGCGTCACGGCACAACAACAAGGTCCCGGTTTTCATGGCACGGTCTCACGATCACCGAGCTCTGGCGGCAGACGCCTTAGTTCAGGATTGGTCGCAGTTCCGACTACCTTATGTGTTTCCACCTCTGGCATTGTTGCCCAGAGTGCTCCGCAAAATCAGGTCCGACTGCCGTTACGCCATTCTCGTCGCTCCAGACTGGCCAAGGAGGTCGTGGTACCCGGATCTGTGGCATCTTATGGTAGGACAACCGTGGGCGCTACCAGGCCGTCCAGACTTGCTGTCTCAAGGGCCGTTTTTCCATCTGAATTCTGCGGCCCTGAACCTGACTGTGTGGCCATTGAGTCCTGGATCCTAGGGACCTCAGGTTTATCTCATGATGTTGTTGCCACCATGAGACAGGCTAGGAAACCATCCTCTGCCAAGATCTACCACAGAACGTGGAAGATATTCTTCTCTTGGTGCTCCGCTCAGGGAGTTTCTCCCTGGCCATTTGCATTGCCTATTTTTCTTTCCTTCCTGCAGTCTGGGTTGGAAAAAGGTTTGTCGCTTAGCTCCCTTAAAGGACAAGTCTCTGCGTTATCCGTATTCTTTCAGAAGCGCCTGGCGCGACTTCCTAAGGTACGCACGTTCCTGCAAGGGGTTTGTCATATCGTTCCCCCTTACAAGCGGCCATTGGAACCCTGGGATCTGAACAAGGTTCTAATTGCTCTCCAGAAGCCACTTTTCGAGCCTATGAAGGAGATTTCCTTTTCTCGGCTTTCACAGAAAGTGGCTTTTCTGGTGGCGGTCACGTCTCTTCGGAGAGTGTCAGAGCTGGCGGCGTTATCTTGCAAATCTCCCTTCCTGGTGTTTCACCAAGACAAGGTAGTACTGCGTCCAATTCCAGAGTTTCTTCCCAAGGTGGTATCTTCCTTTCATCTCAATCAGGATATCACTTTACCATCTTTGTGTCCGCATCCAGTTCACCAATTTGAAAAGGGTTTGCATCTGTTGGACCTGGTGAGAGCACTCAGGATCTACATTTCACGCACGGCGCCTCTGCGCCGTTCGGATGCACTCTTTATCCTGGTCGCTGGTCAGCATAAAGGGTCGCAAGCTTCCAAATCCACCCTTGCGCGGTGGATCAAGGAACCAATTCTTCACGCCTACCGTTCTGCTGGGCTTCCGACTCCTTCTGGACTGAAGGCCCATTCTACCAGAGCCGTGGGTGCGTCCTGGGCATTACGGCATCAGGCTACGGCTCAGCAGGTGTGCCAGGCGGCTACCTGGTCGAGTCTGCACACTTTTACCAAGCATTATCAGGTGCATACCTACGCTTCGGCGGATGCCAGCCTAGGTAGACAAGTCCTGCAGGCGGCGGTGGCCCACCTGTAAGAAAGGGCTGCCTGACAGCCCGATCACGAGGTATTCTTTTACCCACCCAGGGACTGCTTTTGGACGTCCCAATTGTCTGGGTCTCCCAATTAGGAGCGAAAAAGAAGGGAATTTTGTTTACTTACCGTAAATTCCTTTTCTTCTAGCTCCAATTGGGAGACCCAGCACCCGCCCTGTTTTTTCTTAGGGTATTTGTTTTTCGGGTGCACATGTTGTTCATGTTGATAAGTTACGTTCTCCGATATTGTTATCGGATTGAATTTGTTTTTGAAACAGTTATTGGCTTTCCTCCTTCTTGCTTTTGCACTAAAACTGAGGGACCCGTGCTCCCACGGGGGGGTGTATAGCCAGAAGGGGAGGGGCCTTACACTTTTAAGTGTAGTACTTTGTGCGGCCTCCGGAGGCAGTAGCTATACACCCAATTGTCTGGGTCTCCCAATTGGAGCTAGAAGAAAAGGAATTTACGGTAAGTAAACAAAATTCCCTTCTTCTCCACCACAGGGCCCAGGGTACCTGGACTCAGCCAGAGTCCTCCCTTCAGATCAATGTTCTGGAGATAAGGGCAGTGTATCTTGCCCTAAAGGCGTTCCAGCCGTGGCTGGAAGGCAAACAGATCCGAATTCAGTCGGACAACTCCACAGCGGTGGCATACATCAACCACCAAGGCGGAACACGCAGTCGGCAAGCCTTCCAGGAAGTCCGGCGGATTCTGCTGTGGGTGGAAGCCACAGCATCCACCATATCCGCAGTTCACATCCCAGGCGTAGAAAACTGGGAAGCAGACTTTCTCAGTCGCCAGGGCATGGACGCAGGGGAATGGTCCCTTCACCCGGACGTGTTTCAAGAGATCTGTTGCCGCTGGGGGATGCCGGACGTCGACCTAATGGCGTCCCGGCACAACAACAAGGTCCCGGCATTCATGGCACGGTCTCAAGATCACAAAGCTCTGGCGGCAGACGCATTAGTTCAGGATTGGTCACAGTTTCAACTGCCTTATGTGTTTCCTCCTCTGGCACTGTTGCCCAGAGTGTTACGCAAGATCAGGTCCGACTGCCGCCGCGCCATCCTCGTCGCTCCAGACTGGCCGAGGAGGTCGTGGTACCCGGATCTGTGGCATCTCACGGTGGGCCAACCGTGGGCACTACCAGACCGACCAGACTTGCTGTCTCAAGGGCCGTTTTTCCATCTGAATTCTGCGGCCCTCAACCTGACTGTGTGGCCATTGAGTCCTGGATCCTAGCGTCTTCAGGGTTATCTCAAGAGGTCATTGCCACTATAAGACAGGCCAGGAAACCAACGTCCGCCAAGATCTACCACAGGACGTGGAGGATATTCTTATCCTGGTGCTCTGATCAGGGTTTTACTCCCTGGCCATTTGCCTTGCCCACTTTTCTTTCCTTCCTTCAATCCGGATTGGAAAAGGGTTTGTCGCTCGGCTCCCTTAAGGGACAAGTCTCAGCGCTCTCTGTGTTTTTTCAGAAGCGCCTAGCCAGACTTCCGAAGGTACGCACGTTCCTGCAGGGGGTTTGTCACATAGTCCCTCCTTACAAGCGTCCGTTAGAACCCTGGGATCTGAACAGGGTGCTGATGGCTCTTCAGAAACCACCCTTCGAGCCAATGAAGGATATTTCTCTTTCACGCCTTTCGCAGAAAGTGGTCTTCCTAGTAGCAGTCACATCACTTCGGAGAGTGTCTGAGCTAGCAGCGCTGTCATGCAAAGCTCCTTTCCTGGTGTTTCACCAGGACAAGGTGGTTCTGCGTCCGGTTCCGGAATTTCTCCCTAAGGTGGTATCCCCCTTTCATCTCAATCAGGATATCTCCTTACCTTCTTTTTGTCCACATCCAGTTCACCAATGTGAAAAGGATTTGCACTTGTTAGATCTGGTGAGAGCACTCAGACTCTACATTTCTCGTACGGCGCCCCTGCGCCGCTCGGATGCACTCTTTGTCCTTGTCGCTGGCCAGCGTAAAGGGTCACAGGCTTCCAAATCAACCCTGGCTCGGTGGATCAAGGAACCAATTCTCGAAGCCTACCGTTCTTCTGGGCTTCCGGTTCCCTCAGGGCTGAAGGCCCATTCTACCAGAGCCGTGGGTGCGTCCTGGGCTTTGCGGCACCAGGCTACGGCTCAGCAGGTGTGTCAGGCGGCTACCTGGTCGAGCCTGCACACTTTCACGAAACACTATCAGGTGCATACCTATGCTTCGGCAGATGCCAGCCTAGGTAGGCGAGTCCTTCAGGCGGCGGTTGCCCACCTGTAGGAAGGGGCCGTTTTACGGCTCTATTACGAGGTATTATTTTACCCACCCAGGGACTGCTTTTGGACGTCCCAATTGTCTGGGTCTCCCAATGGAGCGACAAAGAAGAAGGGAATTTTGTTTACTTACCGTAAATTCCTTTTCTTCTAGCTCCAATTGGGAGACCCAGCACCCGCCCCTGTTCCTTTCGGGCTGTTGTTCTTTGTGTACACATGTTGTTCATGTTGAATGGTTTTCAGTTTTCCGAACTTCCTTCGGATTGAATTTACTTTAGACCAATTTATAAGTTTCCTTTTTCCTGCTTTTGCACCAAAACTGAGGAGCCCGTGATGCACGGGGGGGGTGTATAGGCAGAAGGGGAGGGGCTTTACACTTTTAAGTGTAATACTTTGTGTGGCCTCCGGAGGCAGAAGCTATACACCCAATTGTCTGGGTCTCCCAATTGGAGCTAGAAGAAAAGGAATTTACGGTAAGTAAACAAAATTCCCTTCTTTGCTGGGTCCCGGCTGTTTGGGGAACAGCTGGATGACATAATTAAGGAAGCTACTGGCGGGAAGAGTACTTCCTTGCCACAAGCTAAAGCCAAGAAACCTGTCCAGGGCAGGAACCAATCGAGGTTTCGTTCCTTTCGTTCCTCTAACTGGTCATCCTCTAAGCCCTCGGCTTCGTCCACTACCGCAGCCAAGGATCGTAAATCCAACTGGCGCGCAAAGCCGCGTCCTCAAAAGACCGGAGGAGCCGCTGCCACTAAGGCAGCCTCCTCGTGACTATCTGGCCGCGCCAGCAACGTCCTTGGTCGGTGGCAGGCTCTCCCACTTTGGCGACGTGTGGTTGCAACACGTCTCCGATCAGTGGGTGCGGGATATCATCTCCCACGGCTACAGGATAGAATTTTCTTCCAGCCCGCCAAACAGATTTTTTCTGTCCACCCCCCACTGCTCCAAAGCCGCCGCCTTCTCTCAGGCCGTGGCATCCCTGCAGGCCAACGGTGTAATTGTTCCGGTTCCCGCCCGGGAACGGTTCAGCGGTTTCTACTCAAACCTCTTTCTAGTCCCCAAAAAGGACGGTTCCTTCCGGCCCTTCCTGGATCTCAAGCTTCTCAACAAGCATGTTCAGGTGCGGCACTTTCGCATGGAATCTCTGAGATCGGTCATTGCCTCAATGACCCAAGGAGATTTTCTGGCATCCATCGACATCAGGGATGCCTATCTGCATGTGCCTATTGCGGTTTCACACCAGCGTTGGCTACGCTTTGCGATCGGAGAGGAACATTTCCAATTCGTGGCTCTCCCCTTCGGCTTAGCCACGGCCCCTCGAGTATTCACCAAGGTCATGGCAGCAGTGGTTGCGGTCCTGCACCTCCAGGGGTTGGCAGTGATTCCTTACCTGGACGACCTTCTAGTCAAGGCCTCATCCAGTGCAGACTGCCAGCGGAGTGTCTCTCGCCACGCTAGTTCAGTTCGGGTGGCTTGTCAACCTGCCCAAGTCCACTCTGACCCCGACCCAGGTGCTTTTGTACCTAGGGATGCAATTCGAGACTCTGCCGGCACTTGTCAAGTTGCCCTTAGTCAAACAGCAGTCCCTTCGTCTGGCGGTGCGCTCTCTGCTGAGGCACCGCCGTCATTCCATCAGACACCTCATGCAGGTGCTGGGTCAGATGGTGGCGTCCATGGAAGCGGTTCCCTTTGCTCGGTTCCATCTGCGTCCCCTGCAGCTGGACATTCTCCGCTGTTGGGACAAGCGGATCTCTTCCTTGCACAGGCAGGTGGCTCTGTCGTCACAGACCAGGAGCTCCCTTCAGTGGTGGCTTCGGCCCCTCTCTCTGTCTCAGGGACGCTCCTTCCTGACTCCGTCCTGGGTGATCCTCACCACGGATGCCAGCCTCTCCGGTTGGGGAGCAGTATTTCTCCATCACCGAGCACAGGGCACTTGGACTCCGTCCGAATCAGCCCTCTCGATCAATGTGCTGGAGATCAGAGCTGTGTTTCTAGCTCTCCTAGCCTTTCACCACCTGTTGGCGGGCAAGCACATTCGAGTTCAGTCGGACAACGCGACAGCGGTTGCCTACATCAATCACCAGGGCGGGACTCACAGCCGTCTGGCGATGTTGGAGGTTCAACGAATCCTCCAGTGGACGAAGGACTCCAAGTCCACCATGTCTGCAGTCCACATCCCAGGCGTGGAAAACTGGGAGGCCGATTACCTCAGCCGTCAAACCGTGGACAGCGGCGAGTGGGCCCTGCATCCGTCAGTGTTCAGATCAATCTGCCGCAAGTGGGGCACTCCGGAAGTGGACCTAATGGCATCCCGGCACAACAACAAGGTTCCGGTTTACATGGCTCGCTCCCACGATCCTCAAGCCTTCGCAGCAGACGCACTGGTTCAAGATTGGTCTCAGTTCCGTCTGGCCTATGTGTTTCCCCCTCTAGCGCTCTTGCCCAGGGTTCTGCACAAGATCAGAATGGAGGGCCGTCGAGTCATACTCATTGCTCCGGACTGGCCCAGGCGAGCTTGGTACCCAGACCTGCTCCGTCTGTCCGTAGAGGTGCCGTGGCATCTCCCGGACCGCCCAGACCTTCTCTCTCAAGGTCCGTTCTTCCGCCAGAATTCTGCGGCTCTCAGATTGACGGCGTGGCTCTTGAGTCCTGGATCCTGACGGCTTCAGGCATTCCCTCTGAGGTCATCTCCACCATGACTCAGGCTCGGAAGTCTTCCTCGGCCAAGATTTACCACAGGACTTGGAGGATTTTCCTGTCCTGGTGTCGCTCTTCCGACCATGCTCCTTGGCCGTTCTCCTTGCCGACCATCCTGTCTTTTCTACAGTCCGGTCTACAGCTAGGACTGTCCCTCAATTCCCTCAAGGGACAGGTGTCGGCTCTGTCGGTATTGTTCCAGCGGCGTATCGCCCGACTGGCTCAGGTGCGCACCTTCATGCAGGGCGCATCTCACATCATTCCTCCTTACCGGCGGCCCTTGGATCCCTGGGACCTTAATCTGGTCCTCACGGCCTTACAGAAACCCCCCTTTGAGCCTCTCAGGGAGGTTCCCTTGTTTCGACTTTCACAGAAAGTTGTTTTTCTGGTAGCCATAACTTCTCTCAGGAGAGTTTCTGATTTGGCTGCGCTCTCTTCGGAATCCCCCTTTTTGGTGTTTCACCAAGACAAGGTGGTTCTTCGTCCGTCTCCGGACTTTCTCCCTAAGGTGGTGTCTCCTTTCCACCTTAACCAGGACATTTCATTGCCTTCTCTTTGTCCGGCCCCTGTGCATCGCTTTGAAAAGGCGTTGCATACCTTGGATTTGGTGCGGGCGCTCCGAATCTATGTGTCACGCACCGCCGTTTTTAGGCGGTGCACCTCACTTTTTGTGCTAACCACTGGTCAGCGCAAGGGTCTCGCTGCTTCTAAACCGACCCTAGCTCGTTGGATCAGGTCGGCTATCACCGATGCCTACCAGTGTTCTCAGGTGCCTCTCCCGCCAGGGATTAAGGCGCACTCGACCAGAGCTGTCGGTGCCTCTTGGGCTTTCAGGCACCAGGCTACGGCTCAGCAGGTTTGTCAGGCTGCCACGTGGTCCAGTCTGCACACTTTTTCGAAGCACTACCAAGTACATGCTCATGCTTCGGCAGATGCGAGCTTGGGCAGACGCATCCTTCAGGCGGCTGTCGCCCATTTGTGAAGTTAGGTTTTGCCTACTTCTCAGTTTGGTTTATTTCCCACCCATGGACTGCTTTGGAACGTCCCATGGTTTGGGTCTCACATAAGGAACGATAAAGAAAAAGAGAATTTTGTTTACTTACCGTAAATTCTTTTTCTTATAGTTCCGACATGGGAGACCCAGCACCCTCCCTGTTGCCTGTTGGCAGTTTTTTTGTTCCGTGTGTTTTCACCGGCTGTTGTTAGTAGTCAGAGTTACGGTTATTCCGAGTTTTACTCTATTTCTACTTATGGGTGGATGTCCTCCTTCAGCTTTTGCACTGAACTGGGTAGATTGTCATCAAGGGGGTGTATATAGCCCGGAGGGAGGAGCTACATGTTTGTGTAGTACTTTGTGTGTCCTCCGGAGGCAGAAGCTATACACCCATGGTTTGGGTCTCCCATGTCGGAACTATAAGAAAAAGAATTTACGGTAAGTAAACAAAATTCTCTTTATTTTGATGGTTTTCCTGATTTTTGAAAGTTTCTGGATTATCGATGGCCAACGGAGGGGGGGCGGCATATTTGACGACCGCCCCGGGCGGCAAAAGCAGTAGCTACGCCACTGGCTTCACTGCAGTTTGACCAATAGTGAAAGAATATGCAGCCATGGATTGCACCCAAGAAACTCGCTATAAGCATATAAAGTTCCTCAATAAACTCTGTCTTGTTCCTCCAAAGCACTTTGGTCTCTGTGGATATTTTGTATGCACGCATATATCAGACTACTAATTTGGAATATAAGCAATTATGTGCATGATTAATGTGCACGACTAAAGCTATCCCTTTGAGGAGAGGCTCTCTACCACCATGGGCCTTTACATCCTACTGTATATTTAATTTCGAGGGGTTCACCCAACTATTCCTTCCAGGTTCCTAAATGTGGGTTGGTGTGCTCGCCATACTGGATTTAAATTTACGTGGAGGCTATTTAGAGGATTCTGGAGCACAGAGGATGTGTTTAGATGGGTGACTATCCCTTTAACAAGGCAATTGTGGATATCTCCGTACCTTAAAAACTTGTTCAAAATTTGATTATTGATCCTTTTGCTTTTTCAGTCCCACGAGAATTAAAAAATAACATTACGGAGTATGAGCACAAACATCGTGGCCGGGAACTTACAGGATTCGTCAACTACAAAACATTTGAAAACATTGCAAGGAATCAAATCCAGACATTCGAGGAGCCGGCCATTGAGAAGCTGAACGAAATCACAGGTAGGTCGCAGACAAAAGTGTAGGGTGAGGGATGACAAGTACCCCTCTAAATATTTTATATGCTCAATTGTCCTTAAGGGGGCTTTACAGGCAACGACATATATCTAACGATATGTCATCAGGGTCACGGATTTCGTGATGCACATCCGGCGTCGTTAGCGACGTCGTTGCGTGTAACAGCTCCGAGCGAGTGTTAACGATCAAAAATACTCACCTGATCGTTGACACGTCATTCATTTTCAAAATCTCGTTGGTCGTTGTGGACATTGGTTGTTCGTCGTTCCTGGGTCAGCACACACCGCTACATGTGACACCCCGGGATCGACTAACAGCTTACCTGCGTCCTCCGGCAACAAGGTGGGCGTCACTTTCTTTCGGCTGCTCTCCGCCCCCCAGCTTCTATTGGACGCCTGCCGTGTGATGTCGCTGTGATGCCGCACGAACCGCCCCCTTAGAAAAGAGGCAGTTCGCCACCCACAGAGACGTCGTTAGGAAGGTAAGTACGTGTGACTGGGCCTAGCGATATTGTGCACCACGGGCAGTGATTTGCCCGTGACGCACAAACGACGGGGGCGGGTGCTTTCATCAGCGACATCGCTAGTGATATCGCTGTGTATAAAGCAGCCTTTAAACTACGAAATCTGAAGATATTGTGAATATACCACGAGCAATTTTGTCACACAGAGTTTTGCACAAAACTCAGACTGTCATGGCGGCGTCTGGCTCTTTTCACATTGCAGATTCTGACACACTGTCAGCTGGTTTTTCTGGTGTTTCTGATCAACTCAGGCAGACTCGAGCGTCGACCTGCTGTCTGCTCATTCATAGACAGGCCTGTTCATTAGGCTTCTTTGATCACCTGTTGTAAGGAAGCCTATCACTTCTGCTCCTCTCATTTTTAGGCTGGAGGAAATCTTCTACCTACAGTTAGGTCCAGAAATCTTTGGACAGTGACACAATTTTGGCGAGTTGGGCTCTGCATGCCACCACATTGGATTTGAAATGAAACCTCTACAACAGAATTCAAGTGCAGATTGTAACGTTTAATTTGAAGGTTTGAACAAAAATATCTGATAGAAATTGTAGGAATTGTCACATTTCTTTACAAACACTCCACATTTTAGGAGGTCAAAAGTAATTGGACAAATAAACCAAACCCAAACAAAATATTATTATTTTCAATATTTTGTTGCGAATCCTTTGGAGGCAATCACTGCCTTAAGTCTGGAACCCATGGACATCACCAAACGCTGGGTTTCCTCCTTCTTAATGCTTTTCCAGGCCTTTACAGCCGCAGCCTTCAGGTCTTGCTTGTTTGTGGGTCTTTCCGTCTTAAGTCTGGATTTGAGCAAGTGAAATGCATGCTCAATTGGGTTAAGATCTGGTGATTGACTTGGCCATTGCAGAATGTTCCACTTTTTCTTCGGCGCTCCATTGGGAGACCCAGACGATTGGGTGTATAGCTACTGCCTCCGGATGCCACACAAAGTATTACACTAAAAAGTGTAAGGCCCCTCCCCTTCTGCATATACACCCCCCGTGGATCACGGGCTGCTTCAGTTTTCATGCTTTGTGCGAAGGAGGTCAGACATCCACGCATAGCTCCACTGTTTTTAGTCAGCAGCAGCTGCTGACTATGTCGGTTGGAAGAAAAGTGGGCCCATATGGGGCCCCCAGCATGCTCCCTTCTCACCCCACTTTTGTCGGCGGTGTTTGTTAAGGTTGAGGTACCCATTGCGGGTACGGAGGCTGGAGCCCACATGCTGTTTTCCTTCCCCATCCCCCCTCGGGGCTCTGGGTGAAGTGGGATCTTACCGGTCTCCAGGCACTGAGACCGGGCTCCATCCACAGACCCGGAGATCCTGCTGGATATGGAGCTGGGTATCGTCAGGGACAGGGGCTATGCACTGCACTGTACGGTCGCTATTCTTGGCTATATACTCCTAGATGGCTGGACAACAGCAGCAAAAAAGCAAGGGTGCTAAGGCACAGGCTTTCTATGCTGCTTGTACTGCATGTGCTGAAGTGTTCATTTGTACTTTCTGCTTGTATGCTATACATTGCACTGTACGGTCGCTATTCTTGGCTATATGCTTCTAGATGGCTAGACAACAGCAGCAAAAAAGAAAGGGTGCCAAGGCACAGGCTTTCTATGCTGCTTGTACTGCACGTGATACTGTTCCACACGGCAGGTTTCACTGTCCCCATTGTGTGCAATGCTCCCCTGTAGCACTTGGTCAGCCGGGGTCTCTGCTAGAGGTGGCTAAAGGAACCACCTGTGAACCCTGTCCAGGGACAGGGACGGAGTTGCAGTTTCGGCTGATAGGTCTGTGACTGTGACTAACATCTTAGGCTATGTCCGCACGTTGCTTTTTACCTGCTTTTTACCTGCTTTTTTGCTGCTTTTTCAACTGCAGCGTTTATTGCCAAAATGGTTCTGTTCTGCTTTTCAAGCATAGTCTATGGGAATTTGGGTTTCTTGTTCGCATTATGCAGTTCAAACTGCAGCCTTTTTGTTGCAGAACTTTGGTCAAAAACTCAGCTTTGCAGTGCAAAACCCAAATGGCAAAAACAATTCACATGTCAATTGTTTTTGCCATTTGGGTTTTGCACTGCAAAGCTGAGTTTTTGACCAAAGTTCTGCAACAAAAAGGCTGCAGTTTGAACTGCATAATGCGAACAAGAAACCCAAATTCCCATAGACTATGCTTGAAAAGCAGAACAGAACCATTTTGGCAATAAACGCTGCAGTTGAAAAAGCAGCAAAAAAGCAGGTAAAAAGCAGGTAAAAAGCAACGTGCGGACATAGCCTTAGAGACTTTGCAGTCCAGACGGACCATGGGCCATGTTGATACGCCCTCATTTGGAACAAATCAGTGCTCCGGGGGGGTCCCATGCAGCCCAGGGCGCAGGCTCTGACACGGACGACAGTCCCAGACAGTCTAAGCGAGCTCGCTGGGAGCGGCACTCGGCTTCATCACTGGTTAGGGTCCCAGCGGGACTCTCTGTATGATGAGGCAGACGTAGCTGATCAGGACTCTGATCCTGAGACCGCTTTCAATCCGGATACTCCGGATGGTGACGCCATAGTGAATGATCTTCTAGCGTCCATCAAGGGAATGTTGGATATTTCTCCCTCAGCTCCTCCGGTGGAGGAGTCAGCTTCACAGCAGGAGAAATCCCTTTTCAGTATCTCAAGCGTATATTGAGTACTTTTCTGGCCACTCTGACTTCAGAGAAGCAATCCGGAAACACCACACTTATCCAGATAAGCGTTCTCCAATCGTATTAAGGATACACGTTATCCTTTTTTCTCCCTGACGTGGTCAAGCGCTGGACCCAGTGTCCAAAGGTGGATCCCCCTATCTCCAGGCTTGCGGCTAGATCCATAGTTGCAGTGGAAGATGGGACTTCACTTAAAGATGCCATTGACAGACAGATGGTCCTCTGGTTGAATTCTGTCTATGAAGCTATCGGCGTGTCGGTTGCTCCGGCATTCGCAGCCGTATGGGCATTCCAAGCTTTTTCAGCTGGTCTTGCGCACGTGGACACTGTCACATGTACATCTGTGCCGCAGATGGCGTCCTTAACCTCGCAATGTCTGCATTGCGACTTACGCTATTAATGCTGTCCTGCACTCTACGAGCCGTACGTCAGTGGCGTCCGGCAACTCCGTGGTTTTACGCAGAGCCTTGTGGTTGAGGGAATGGAAAGCAGATTCTGCTTCCAAAAAAGTGCTTAACCAGTTTGCCGTTATCTGGTGACAGACTGTTTGGTGAGCGATTGGATGAAATCATTAAACAGTCCAAGGGTAAGGACTCTTCCTTACACCAGCCCAGATCAAACAACACCCAACAGAGGAAGGGACAGTCGAGGTTTCGGTCCTTCCCAGGCTCGGGCAGGTCCCAATTGTCCTCGTCCAAAAGGACTCAAAAAGCTCAGAGAGGCGCAGATTCCTGGCAGGCTCAATCACGCCCAAGGAAGGCAGCCGGAGGAACCGCTACCAAGGCGGTTTCCTCATGACGTTCAGCTCTCTCTCTCCGCATCCGCGGTCGGTGGCAGACTCTCCCGCTTTGGCGACATTTAGCTGCCACAGGTCAAAGACCGGTGGGTGAGAGACATTTTGTCTCACGTGTACAGGATAGAGTTCTGTTCTCGTCCTCCGACTAGATTTTCAGAACTTCCTCACCTCCCGACCGAGCCGATGCTCTTCTGCAGGCAGAAGGAGTGGTAATCCCTGTTCCTCCTCAGGAACAAGATACGGTTTTTACTCCAATCTGGTTGTGGTACCAAAAAACGACGGCTCTTCCGTTCCGTTTTGGACCTAAACCTGCTCAACAAGCGCGTGAAAACCAGGCGGTTCCGGATGGAATCCCTCTGCTCCGTCATTGCCTCCATATCTCAAGGAGATTTCCTAGCGTCAATAGACATCAGGATGCTTATCTCCACGTGCCGATTGCTCCAGAGCACCGGTGTTGGCTACGATTCGTTATTGAAGACGAGCATCTTCAGTTCGTAGCCCTGCCCTTCGGTCTGGCGACAGCCCCACGGCTTTTCACAAGTTCATGGCAGCAGTGGGAGTAGTCCTGCACTCTCAGGGTCACTCTGTGATCCCTTACTTGGACGATCTACTTGTCAAGGCACCCTCTCAAGAGGCATGCCAACACAGCCTGAACGTGGCGCTGGAGACTCTCCAGAGTTTCGGGTGGATCATAAACTTTTCAAAGTTAAATCTGACACCGACCCAATCGCTGACATATCTTGGCATGGAGCTTCACACTCTCTCAGCGATAGTGCAGCTCCCGCTGGACATACAGCGTTCACTACAGACGGGGGTGCAGTCTCTCCTTCAAGGCCAGTCACACCCCTTAAGACGCCTCATGCAGAGGCAGTCCTTTTCACGCGGTTTCATCTGCGTCCACTTCTATAGGACATTCTTCGCCAATGGGATGGGAAGTCAACGTCCCTAGACAGGAACGTACCCCTTTCTCAGACGGGCAAGGACTCTCTTCAGAGGAGTCCACCCTTCAGATCAATGTTCTGGAAATCTGGGCAGGGTATCTTGCCCTGCAAGCCTTCCAGCAGAGGCTGGAAGGCAAACAGATCCGAATTCAGTCGGACAACTTCGCAGCGGTGGCATACATCAACCACCAAGGCGGAACACGCAGTCGGCAAGCCTCCCAGGAAGTCCGGCGGATTCTGATGTGGGTGGAAGACAGAGCATACACCATATCCACAGTTCACATCCCGGGCGTAGAAAACTGGGAAGCAGACTTCCTCAGTCGCCAGGGCATGGACGCAGGGGAATGGTCTCTGCACCCGGACGGGTCTCAAGAAATCTGTAGCCGCTGGGGGAGGCCGGACGTCGACCTAATGGCGTCTCGGCACAACAACAAGGGCCCGATTTTCATGGCGCGGTCTCACGATCAAAGAGCTCTGGCGGCAGGCGCCTTAGTTCAGGATTGGTCGCAGTTCCAGCTACCCTATGTGTTTCCCCCTCTGACACTGTTGCCCAGAGGGCTACGCAAGATCAGCTCCGATTGCCGCCGCGCCATCCTCGTCGCCCCAGACTGGCCGAGGAGGTCGTGGTACCTGCATCTGTGGCATCTCACGGTCGGCCAACCGTGGGCACTACCAGACCGGCCAGACTTACTGTCCCAAGGGCCGTTTTTTCCATCTGAATTCTACAGCCCTGAACCTGACTGTGTGGCCATTGAGTCCTGGATCCTAGCGTCTTCAGGATTATCTCAAGACGTCATTGTCACCATGAGACGGGCTAGGAAGCCGACGTCTGCCGAGATCCACCACAAGACGTGGAAGATATTCTTATCTTAGTGCTCTGCTCAGGGAGTGTCTCCCTGGACATTTGCATTGCCTACTTTTCCTTCCTTCCTGCAATCTGGTTTGGGAAAAGGTTTGTCGCTCGGCTCCCTTAACGGACGAGTCCCAGCGCTGTCTGTATTCTTTCAGAAGCGCATAGGGCGACTTCCTCAGGTACGCACGTTCCTGCGGGGGGTTTGTCACATTGTCCCTCCGTACAAGAGGCCGTTAGACCCATGGGATCTGAACAGGGTACTTATTGCTCTCCAGGAGCCGCCCTTTGAGCCTCTGAGGGATGTTTCACTTTCTCGACTTTCACAGAAAGTGTCCTTTTTTGGTAGCGGTCACGTCTCTTCAGAGAGTGTCCGAGCTCGCAGCGCGGTCATCCAAAGCTCCCTTCTTGGTGTTTCACCAAGACAAGGTAGTGCTGCGCCTGATTCCGGGGTTTCTCCCTAAGGTGGTATCCCCCTTTTCATCTCAGTCAGGATATCTCCTTACCTTCCTTTTGTCCTCATCCAGTTCATCGATATGAATTGGATTTGTATTTGTTGGATCTGATGAGAGCGCTCAGAATCTACATTTCCCGCACGGCGCCCCTGCGCCGCTCGGATGCACTCTTTGTACTTGTCGCTGGTCAGCGCAAAGGGTCGCAGGCTTCCAAATCCACCCTGGCTCGATGGATCAAGGAACCAATTCTTGAAGCCTACCGTTCTGCTGGGCTTCCGGTTCCATCAGGGCTGAAGGCCCATTCTACCAGAGCCGTGGGGGCGTCCTGGACATTACGGCACCAGGCTACGGCTCAGCAGGTGTGCCAGGCGGCTACCTGGGCGAGTCTGCACACCTTCACCAAGCGTTATCAGGTGCATGCCTACGCTTAGGCGGATGCCAGCCTAAGTAGAAGAGTCCTGCAGGCGGCGGTTGCCTCCATGTAGGGAAGGGCTGTTTTTACAGTCCAAACTTGAGGTATTAATTTACCCACCCAGGGACTGCTTTTGGACGTCCCAATCGTCTGGGTCTCCCAATGGAGCGCCGAAGAAGAAGGGAATTTTGTTACTTACCGTAAATTCCTTTTCTTCTAGCTCCAATTGGGAGACCCAGCACCCGCCCCTGTTCCTTCGGGATTTTTGGTTGTTCGGGTACACATGTTGTTCATGTTGAATGGTTTCAGTTCTCCGATGTTCCTTCGGATTGAATTGTTTAACCAGTTATTGGCTTTCCTCCTTCTTGCTTTTGCACTAAAACTGAAGCAGCCCGTGATCCACGGGGGGTGTATATGCAGAAGGGGAGGGGCCTTACACTTTTTAGTGTAATACTTTGTGTGGCCTCCGGAGGCAGTAGCTATACACCCAATCGTCTGGGTCTCCCAATTGGAGCTAGAAGAAAAGGAATTTACGGTAAGTAACAAAATTCCCTTCTTTGCACTCATGAACTCCTGGGTAGCTTTGGCTGTATGCTTGGGGTCATTGTCCATCTGTACTATGAAGCGCCGTCCGATCAACTTTGCGGCATTTGGCTGAATCTGGGCTGAAAGTATATCCCGGTACACTTCAGAATTCATCCGGCTACTCTTGTCTGCTGTTATGTCATCAATAATTACAAGTGACCCAGTGCCATTGAAAGCCATGCATGCCCATGCCATCACGTTGCCTCCACCATGTTTTACAGAGGATGTGGTGTGCCTTGGATCATGTGCCGTTCCCTTTCTTCTCCAAACTTTTTTCTTCCCATCATTCTGGTACAGGTTGATCTTTGTCTCATCTGTCCATAGAATACTTTTCCAGCACTGAGCTGGCTTCATGAGGTGTTTTTCAGCAAATTTAACTCTGGCCTGTCTATTTTTGGAATTGATGAATGGTTTGCATCTAGATGTGAACCCTTTGTATTTACTTTCATGGAGTCTTCTCTTTACTGTTGACTTAGAGACAGATACACCTACTTCACTGAGCGTGTTCTGGACTTCAGTTGATGTTGTGAACGGGTTCTTCTTCACCAAAGAAAGTATGCGGCGATCATCCACCACTGTTGTCATCCGTGGACGCCCAGGCCTTTTTGAGTTCCCAAGCTCACCAGTCAATTCCTTTTTTCTCAGAATGTACCCGACTGTTGATTTTGCTACTCCAAGCATGTCTGCTATCTCTCTGATGGATTTTTTCTCTTTTTTTCAGCCTCAGGATGTTCTGCTTCACCTCAATTGACAGTTACTTAGACCGCATGTTGTCTGGTCACAGCAACAGCTTCCAAATGCAAAACCACACACCTGTAATCAACCCCAGACCTTTTAACTACTTCATTGATTACAGGTTAACGAGGGAGACGCCTTCAGAGTTAATTGCAGCCCTTAGAGTCCCTTGTCCAATTACTTTTGGTCCCTTGAAAAAGAGGAGGCTATGCATTAGGGCTATGATTCCTAAACCCTTTCTCCGATTATGATGTGAAAACTCTCATATTGCAGCTGGGAGTGTGCACTTTCAGCCCATATTATATATATAATTGTATTTCTGAACATGTTTTTGTAAACAGCTAAAATAACAAAACTTGTGTCACTGTCCAAATATTTCTGGACCTAACTGTATGCCCACTATAGTTTATGCTGTGTTGGTCTGTGAGTTGTGGTGTCCCAGACTTATTGTGTAAAGAGTTGCTTTGTGTTTGGTGTTGTTGTGGAGTTACCTGTCGTCTTGTGCTTTCCACCCTGCTCTCGTTTTCTTCCTAATTCTTTATTGTCTTATACCTATGTGTGTGCGTGCTGAGTGACATAGTTTTGATTTAATTTTTTTTTTTTTTCTGTGGGTTAAATCTCACTCCTTCCCCGGCCCTCCCCTGGGGGAGGGATTATAAGGCAAAGAAGAAGACTCCGACATCCCTACCATTAGTGGTATCTCCGAGGATAGGGATAGCTAGGGCCCCCCCCTAGTCTGAGGATCAGCTTATGGGCCCTGGTTTCCCTCTATCCTCGTGACAGATTTGTCGTAGGGGGAAAAAGTGTCTTGGTCTTCTTCTTTTGGGTTAAAGTGCCCGGTCTGCTTCTGTGAATATAAGACTATGTCTAGCCTGAAGGGCTGGATCAAAAAGAATTCCAAAATGTCTGATCTCTGTCCGCGTTAATAGGGAACAAGCAAATTGTTGCTGGCTTATGACAGAAACCACTTCTTAAATGTTGTTTTCTAGGGTCTCAACCCTTTTTTGTGCAGTCTTCTCAGTTATTGTACAACATGGACCTCTCTGTATAAGGCCCTGTGCACACTTGTCGGTTTTTGCCGCGGATTTTCTGCGGATTTGCTGCATGTTTCGCTGCAGAAAATGTTCATAACATCTCTGCAGTGAATCGCCAGCAAAACCTATGGGAAAAAAAAATCCTGTGCGCACTATGCGGATTTTGACAGCTGCATGTTTTGCTGCGGGATTCCCGCAGCAAAAACAATTGCATGTCACTTATTTTCCGCACGTCGCTGCGGGATTTCACTCCATTGACTCCAATGTTAATCGTGAAATCCCGCAGGGAATAACGCAGGCAGCAAATTCTGTGCGGTTCATTGCGTTTTCTGTTATTCCCTGCGGTATTTCGAGGTTTACCTGCGGCAATGTACCTCGCTGCCTGCGGTTTGCAGGGAAGTTATGTCATTACAGGAAGAGGAAGCCGTGCAGAGAGTAAACACACACACATCACACACAGACATATAGAATACACACACATCACACACAGACATATAGAATGCACATAGAAATCAAACGAAAATATATAAAAAAAAAAAAAAAAAAAAACACGTGTGCTCCGCTGTATTTTTACCGTCCAGCCGAGGTAAACACACAGCGGCGGCCCGGTATTCTCAGGCTAGGGAGGGCCAGGGGCAGGGTTAATGTCCCCCGCCTCCCTCCCACCTCCCGCAGCCGAGAAGATCAGCCGCAGCTGCCCCGGGACTGTTGTCAAGGTCAGAATGACGATGATGATGAGACTCAAAGGATCTCTCGATATCCGGCTGCTGTTTCTAATTAATAATGTCATGAGTGCACACGAGACTAAATAACTAGACAGCAAGTCAGTTACATCTATCTCCATGACTGGCTCTTGACCAAGTGTTTTATTATTTGAAAAAACTCTAAACCGAGCAGTAAGGGGGTGTAAACAAAAGTTTTAGTCCAATCAAATATCGCAGGGCTTCATGACGTAGAGAGATCTACACATCCTCCTTGGATTCGTCAGTCCAGGCTCCAGGAATTTCCTTTGTCCATCTGTCTTGGGTGTAGAACAGGAAATAGCAGCCATCTTTACAATTACATGTGCTGGTATATACTGTGTCTAAGGAAAATACATTGAATATGCAATATACATATATACATGTTAGTAAGAAACAAAAGCATTCACAAATATGTGTGTTAGTTCACATCTACTGAACTATATAACTGAGTCTATGAAATGGCTGAATTAAGTATTTTTGGATACTCAATTCTTTATCCTCAACAGTCCCCCCTAAAGACTTACTTCTGCCATTTCTAAATTCTAAGGGTACTGTGTTCCCTTAGGAAGAGAGGTAGAAAGATCTGTTGAAAAACCTGCCTAACTGAACGTTGAAACATGGGCGGAAAGGGGAAAGGGGTTTTCTTCACCGGTTTGAGACCAAGGACTCCTAGACGAGTCCTCACCCTTTGTAGTTGGACTTCCCCATGTCTCAAGGTTCTCTAAGTCCTCTCTTCTAACTGTTCTGGCAATGCTGGTCTAAGACTGTACAGGGTTTTCTGAAAAGGATAAGTATGAGCAGAACGCTCAGTGCAGCTCTGGTTGATCGACCCTTCTACAATGCGAGGTGTGGATCCATAGATGTTTCTGTGGTTGAATCAGCTCCTCTAGTGTTGACTCATGGCTCTTTCTCGCTTGTCCTTTAGGATCAATCAGTCTCCTGCCTGGAGACCATATGCTAATAGCTCTGATTTAAGATCTGGAATTGGAGAATACACCTGTTTATCACACTATTCAGTCAATTATATAAAAATATACATGTCTATATGCTAAACCAAAAAACATCTTACATAAAGACCTGCTTATTGCAAAAAGAAAACCATATACATTTTATACACGATTTACTAGTTTCCACTTTTCTATAAAATATACACTTTTTGTAAACACATTTTTCTTTACATACCACCTTCATGTGCTTCTCAGCAATAATGTTGTTTACTGCACTGGAATGCCTCTGACCAAACCTGGAGAGAAATTTACACAACACACACAGACTTGCATACAACGTGCTCATAATATACATCTATAATCAGTTTGCAGTCTCTAAGAATGGGTAGAGTAGGTGCAGGGTGTTTCTATGGACTCTTTACAGTTTTTTCTCACTTCGTTCTAGGCACTTGTCTCACAAGACTGGGTGAATCTGCCCACCTGGGTACTGAACCCGGTGTCACCAAAGCACATACTGACCATTGTCTTTCACAAACGTTACCTGGGCCATCATTAAGAAGAGCTCTCATGGCAGAGAAAGCTTACCACCCTTTGTCCACAGACCTTCCTCAGTCAGCTGGCTCCCTGCATGTCACACTCCATTCCTTGTTGTATCGCTTGTTCCTGTAGGGATTTAAGAACACAAGGAGTGACAGAAGTCACTAACGTGACCGGTGTCACCAAGGCATGGTCGGTATTGGTGAAAGACTCTCAACTCTAGGCCCGTTCACTGCTTCTTGGTCAGCTGCACCTGTGCGAGGATCTCCATCCGAATCCATCAGCTCAGATCTAGACTTTCTTTTCGGCATACCTAATTCATTTGACAACAGGAAAAAATTTACAACCTACATACACCTCTAAAGACTCTTACCCACTCCTGTTCTACCCATCAAGAGAGGCATTAATGCATCACTGTCTCCTGTATCAATAGGATTGGAGGGAGTGGTCGAATTTAGACTACCTCATGTGGTGTAAACAGCAGCATATCCAGTGCAGAATCGAGCACCATCTGGTTTCATCTATAAAAACAAAAATTAAAAAATATACATTAGATCATTCTTATAACTTCATCTCTGATCATAATACAGTTAGTGGTCATCTATACTTCACATGACTGAGAATACTAAATAAATAAACAAACAAACATATAGGACAAGATTTTTCCCATTTCAGTTAACAGATATACCTCATAGGTTATGTTTATTAGATTACTATCTAATATGCCTACTGCACCCTCGAAGAAACTGGAGAATATAATTAATACCTTATTCCCCCCTTGTTTAATTGTTTATTTACCAATGTGGCAAAATTCAGCGTTTTTATACTGATATTCCCTAAAAGAAAAGATAAAACAGCAGGTAATAAATTAGCCACATACTAAAACTTAAAAAGAACAAACACTGAAAATAACGTATATCTCACAACAATATACATTACTGGGAAATTTTAAAACCTTACAATAAACACTGTATCCATAAAGAAAAGAAAAACCTTTCATAGTAGAAACAACTGAGACATGATTAAATGACAGCTGTGACTAGGCGACTAACCTGCAAAAATATATAAATTGTTTAGAAATAATCGTAAAAACAGAAAAGGTGATAGTCACAAAATAAAAATATATTGTTCAAATAAATCGCCATTAAAAACAAAACAACACAAATTATATCGCACATCCCATGAAATCTAATATTCCCTATTCAGGTATAAGCAGTAAACTAAAAATGGGAAATCCTGAACTCTAAGGGTTAAACCAAACTTGCGTCACTATTGGGGAAACACATTCCATTCTTATCTCTGACTTTATCAATTCAGTAAAAAAATTTCACTTGCTTATCTTTGACTTGCATTTATGGGACAGCTGAGTAAACAAATATACTATTTATACTTATTCAAATGTGTTAGTCATTTATACCACAGAACACCTCCCACCGGGGGATGGGTGGAGAGCTTTGAACAAAGAGCCATTGCGAGGGGTGTGGCTTATGAGGTATACTGCCATCAGTTGGTGTAGCAAGACGGCTACCACAGGAAGTTCCAGGCACCTGACTTCCGGGTGCAGCATCCATGTTGTGACTCCCTGGGTGTACTGGGAGTGGCTGGAACTACGTAGTAAACCAGGGATACTTTTAGTGCCTGTAAATTTGCATTTCAGCATACAAAAGAGAGATTTGATTAGCACCAGATATAATGACTTCTAAAGGAAAACCATGAGGCACAGTTAGAGAAAAACATTTAGTGATTCTACAAACAGCAACAGACAGTGAATGGGGTCTTTGTTCTTCATTATAAACTCACTAGAGATTAATCTGAACTTCAGTACATGGATTGCAGCCTGCCATCTAGTGGTAGTCCAACGATTTTACACAACTTTTTGCAATCTTTTATATTTTTTCCGTTTTTTGTAACTAGGGCGACAGCGTTCTCAACTCCTACTAAAAACAACATATTTATCTCTTGAACAGAGTGTATACAAAGTGCTCTAATTGGACCGGCCGGCTCCAACCGGAATTCTTTCCCTCCTAGTTATGAAGACCTACCCCCTCATAACAGTGGCTCACGTTTAATATGCAGGGGAATACGCTAATTCCGACACTTTTACCTTAACTAAAATGAAATCCTTTCCCGTCTCGTCTGCTATGCAAACAGTGACTTGCGCCTGAACCGCAGGGGAATACGCTAATTTCACTTTAAGTTAACAGAACCCTTCCCGCCTCGTTTATTATCTATCCAATATTCGATATTCAATATTTAATATTTAATATCTAACAAACAGTGGCTGTGTCATCCGCAACACAGGGGAATCGCTAGTTCTCATACTTCTGTTCAAAAACAAACAATTTAAAAAGACTGAAATGCATGAACCCGTTAATTTCTCTCTAATCCAAACCAAAATAACACTTGTCTTTCTTTCAAATCATTACAACTTGCTTTACTATACAAAGGCTGCAGCCATCTCCTGTATATTAGCCCACTGACCCCTCCTTTCTCCTCACTGCAAAGAGCTGTGCTGTTTTGACCACCGATGTCTGCCTCTTCACTCCTTCGCCCCCCTTGTTTCTCAGCTAAAAGACAGCAGGGACGTAGCTATGTAATTCGATCTCTGCTCTTTCTCAAGCAGCCGGTGGGCAATGGCCAACACACACACTGACCCCCCCTTCTCCTCCACAGAACAAAGACAGCAGCTGCGTCTGTGTGGACTCTATCAACCCCCCTTCTTTCTTTGTCTAAGAGACTGCAGGCACAGCGCGTAATACAACTCCCGCTCTCTGTCCCGTGTAAGCAGCCAGTGAGGGACTGACCCCCCTCCTTTTTGTGTAAGAGACTGCAAGCACGCTGGGCTTCTCTCCACCATTTCTATAGCTGTCTGCTCAGACAATTAACTCTCCGAGAACCAAACAGAGAAATCACAAGCTTGATTAACCATACACTATATACAAATAAACAGCTACTCAAAAAGCCCCCCATTTCTACCTTACTTACAGCTAGAAATACAGACAGCCGGATCCTTTAAAACCTACCCCTAGTCCCTATGGGGACTGGGTCCTTTTCTAGCTCACCGGCGAGTGACAGTCACACCGTTAGGTCTCCGGTGCACTACCATTCTCCGGACTAGTGACCACCCCCTTTCGCCAGGTGTCTCTCGATCCACAGGTAAAACAGCACACACAATGTATATGATGCTTACCGTGAAACGGAGGGCGATCAAACCTCGATATCGAGCAACACCTGGATACTTGTGGAGTAGCCCCAGATGTCCGGAAAGTGGAAGCTCTGACTCACTCTTCTCGGTGGCCCCACACTTGGCGCGCCAACTGTCAAGGTCAGAATGACGATGATGATGAGACTCAAAGGATCTCTCGATATCCGGCTGCTGTTTCTAATTAAAAATGTCATGAGTGCACACGAGACTAAATAACTAGACAGCAAGTCAGTTACATCTATCTCCATGACTGGCTCTTGACCAAGTGTTTTATTATTTGAAAAAACTCTAAACCGAGCAGTAAGGGGGTGTAAACAAAAGTTTTAGTCCAATCAAATATCGCAGGGCAGGGCTTCATGACGTAGAGAGATCTACACATCCTGCTTGGATTGGTCAGTCCAGGCTCCAGGAATTTCCTTTGGCCATCTGTCTTGGGTGCAGAACAGGAAATAGCAGCCATCTTTACAATTACATGTGCTGGTATATACTGTGTCTAAGGAAAATACACTGAATATGCAATATACATATATACATGTTAGTAAGAAACAAAAGCATTCACAAATATGTGTGTTAGTTCACATCTACTGAACTATATAACTGAGTCTATGAAATGGCTGAATTAAGTATTTTTGGATACTCAATTCTTTATCCTCAACACTGTCGCATGCATTATGCGGCAGTACCGGAGTGTCCCCAGCTCTTCCAGATGCCGTGATGCGGTGGCGATCCAGGTAAAAAGGACTTAATGGCGGCGGATCGCCGCCACTAAGTCCAGGCTTCATCATGGCAGCGTCTGAGACAGCTTTCATGATTAACCTGTAAGAAAAGTGAAAAAAACACACACACCGAAAAAGCCTTTATTTTTAAATCAAAAACAAAAAAGCCTCGTTCACCCGTTTATTAACCCCCCCCCCGAAACACACAGCTCCGGCGTAATCCCCGTCCTCCGATGCTTGCATCCAGACGCGACTGATACACAGCGCTGAATGCAGCCTCGCAGCGAGACAGCAGAGGTAACCACAGGGCATTTCCCACGACCGGTAATGTGAACTCACTACCGACCGTGAGAAATGCAGCGTGTGCTCACAGGGACTCTGTCTATCCCTCTATCTATCTATCTATCTATCTATCTATCTATTATCTATCCCTATATCTATCTATTCTTCTATCTATCCCTCTGTCTATTTCTCTATCTATCTCAGAATGAAATTACTTTTTTTTTTTTTCTTTTTTGTTTTCAATGTGCTTTATTGCATTGAATGCAATAAAGCTCATGTACCAACCTGCATGCGGTAAAACCGCGGCATACCGCATGCAGTTTGCCGCGTTTTTTTACCGCAGGTGCGGTAATCTTTGAATGCCTGCGGAATTTTCTTGAGAAAATTCCATTTTCCAGTGCGCACAAAGCCTAAGTGTAGGGTGGCGCAGGGTGGTAGTCGTGGGCAAGGTAATTGTCTGCCGCACCCCAGCACGCTACATGAAGATGGAGGTCCTGGCTGGGCGTTACGTCTTTTTCAGGCCTCATGTTGCCGATGGTTTTGGCCAGCCAGGACAAGATAACGCACAGCTCATTGAGGGAGACCAGAAATTCATAAAAAAAAAGTTTTACTGAACGTAAACTTTGTAACAACAATGTACGATAGAAAGCGACACAAATCTACTGCTGCTCCTCAGACCTGAGGTCTGTTCCTGTCACAGGCCGGGCCCTCACTGACATTTACCACAGAAAACGTCTGTCTCCCTCAACACTAGCTTCTCCCCTATAGGCTAATCCCAACTGTCTGTTGGCGGGCAGATTTATCCTTTCACCTACATACTTATAACACTTATATACCATATTACGCATCCTACATTATATACTACATAACATTACACCTTATACCAATACACATACATCACATCACCAGTACTGCTACGCCTCTACATAGGAACATTCTTAGCTCTGCTATATCTTATTCATTACAGTACCCTACACTATACAGTCCTACATAACATTACTCCATATCTTTATATATTTATATATATATAGCAAAGAACATATTTGGTGTCTTCAGGGGTAGGAGCTCGACCACCATCTTACATATTCACAATCTTGCTACAATACCTGCCTGTGCAGACATGAAGAGTCTCGTTCACTCTTGTTCCCTCTGTGCAGTGTTTCGCCTATGAACATAGACATCTCTGTATATTCACAACCTTAGTCCCTGTGCGCACTAGAAAATGGAATTTTCTTAAAATTCCGCAGGCTCTGAAAGATTACCGCACCCGCGGTAAAAAAAACGTGGCAAACCGTACCCGAAAACCACATGCGGTTTTGCCTGCGGGTTTGTACATGTGCTGTAATGCATTCAATGCAATAAAGCACATTGGGGGAAAAAAGTGTAATTTCCTTCTGCTAGACAGAGGGATAGATAATATATAAGTAATAGAGGGATAGAGAGATATTACAGCTTTATTTCTGATGTATGTGTTTTCCCCCCCGCCCAGTATTTCTCATACAGCAGTGACCCTGCGGGACCTTGGATCTGAGTTCTCACAGGGTCACTGCCGGTCGGTGATGTCACTATTACCGCTGGGGAGGTCCTGAAGTTCTTACGAGCGGTAATGTGTTGACATCACCGACCATGAGAAATGACCTGGAGTTATCCCTGCATCCTCTTTACGAGGCTGCATTGAGTACTGTGTATCAGACGCGGCTGGATGCAAGCGTCGTGGGACCTTTGTGGATTACACCGAAGCTGTGTGTTTGGGGGGGTTAATAAAGTGGTGAAAGAGAGGGCTTTTTTGTGTTTTTTATTTCAAATAAAGGATTTTTTGGTGTGTGTGTTTATTTTCCATCACTACAAGTTAATCATGGAAGCTGTCTCAGTCTCATAGACGCCTGCCATGATTAACCTAGGACTAAATTGGCAGCTATGGGCTGCCATTAACTCCTTATTACCCCGATTGCCGCCACATCACGGCAATCGGGAAGAGCCGGTAACACGCCGGGACTTTCGCATAATGGATGCAACAGTCTCTGAGCAGCTGCGGGCTGATATTCTTATCTGCGGGAGGAGGGGGCAATAACCATGGCCCTCGCCCTCCCCAGCCTGAGAATACCAGGCCACCGCTGTGTTCACCTTGGCTGGACGGTAAAAACACAGCGAAGCCCACGCATTGTTTTTTTTTTTTTATGTACGTTGGATTTCTATGTGCATTATATATGCGTCTGTGTGATCTGTGTGTTTACTCTCTGCTCCGCTTCCTCTTCCTGTCATAATGACATCACTTCTCTGCAAAACGCAGGCAGTGATAATCACTATGTTCCGAAAACGCTAAATACCGTGGGAATAACACAGGAAAACGCAATGAAATGCACAGAATTTGCTACCTGCGTTATTCCCTGTGGTATTTCATGAATGTAGTCAGTGGCGTAAAATACCACAGCTACCTGCAGAAAAGTGACATGCAATTCTTTTTGCTACAGAAAAAATGCAGCAAAACCTGTAGGTGACAAAAACCGCAGTGTGCGCACAGCATATTTTTTTTTTTTAACCATAGGTTTTGTTGGGGAAGGACTGCAGAAAGGTTATGAACATGCAGCAAAACCGCAGCGTGAGCAAAGGGCCTTACTGCAAAACCTACCTGAGCAGCCATGAAGAGTCTCATTCACGCTCTTCTGTGCCCCGTGTTTCGCCTCCTATTTGTGTTTTGCCTCCTATTTTGCCCTCCGTTTCGCCTATGAACATAGACCTCTCTGTACAGTAGATTCATAATCTTACTGCAGAGCCTACCTGAGCAGCCATGAAGAGTCTCATTCACGCTCTTTTGTGCCTCGTGTTTCGCCTCCTATTTGTGTTTTGCCTCCTATTTTGCCCTCCGTTTCGCCTATGAACATAGACATCTCTGTACAGTATATTCATAATCTTACTGCAGTACCTACCTGAACAGCCATGAAGAGTCTCATTCACGCTCTTTTGTGCCCCGTGTCCCCCTCAGTGTTCCTCTGTTTCGCCCTCCTGAACCCTTTTGCCTTCTGACAGAAGCTCCGGACGTGTACTGACATAGCTGTATATCTTTGTTTCAGAACTCATCAGATCAACATTCAACGACCTAGCGAAGACTCACTTCAGCCACTATATCAATCTTTACAGGAATGCAAAGGTAGGAGTAGTATTGCGGTTTTAAAATTTGCAATATTATATAAATGAATGCAGTAAATTTATATGATCTCATTACCTATCGAATGAAATTATTTATACCGGACCTCCATAATGTCATATGGGGGATCCCATGTTATATCTTAAGACGTGCCCTTCACCTCTGCTCCACTGCTCTTTATCTAAACCCTACATATCCGTAATGATGCGATTGGGACATGATGTATTGCAAGCATCCTAGATTATCAGTTTTTCATAGGTTGGCTGGTTTAAATCTTCAGCTATCTGACTATACACAGGGCGTCTGATGTACCGGTAGCCACTAATACGGTACACAACTCATTGCAGGTTGTAAATGAGCGCCCTCTAGTGGTAACTACAGAAAACCAGAATTTCATAATTTTGGACTAAAAATTTTGTCCCTTCTCACCCCACTATGTCGGCGGTGTTGTTAAGGTTGATTTCAAGGCTGGAGCCTTACATGCCGCGCTCCTTCACCATCCCTCGGGCTCTGGCTTGAAGTGGGAGCCAGCACGGTTCTCACTGCTTTGCAGGAGACCGGTCTCCATCCGCAGCCCTTTCAGGATCCTGCCGGACGGAGCACTCATCCCTCAGGGACCTGGCCCTGCGTCTCACAAGCTAAGTATTGAGACGTTATTGTCAGGGGGGTCCCTTGCACTTTAATGTTGGGGAGAGTGTGTTATGTAACCTTTGTGACCTTTCCGGCCGGTTCTCCGGTTTTCACCAGAGAACCGCGCCGAGGGTGCCTGAGCGCTGGCCGCTTTGTAAACTTTAGGCCCCGGCTTCGGCTGCGGCCTACTTTCGTTTTCACTGCCCCTGCATGTCAGTCATGCAGAGGGACAGTGCAGCGCCGCCCACCGGCCGTTCAGCACAGGGGAGGACACTCCTCTCTGAGGAGATGTTCCCCTCCCCTGTATATCCCCTTGGCCCTCTGGTTCCCGCTCTTGGACTAGGTCCCGCCCCCTCTCCTTGCTCTGGCGCCATTTTTATCAACGTTCTCACACTGATCGGCGCTGGCTGCTGCATCTCTGCAACCTGTCTGTGGGTCCGAGCTGTGGAATCCGGAGGGCACACAAAATGGTCTGGTAAGCCACAACCTCTGGTTTGTGGACTTTCTTATACACTCTCTGGGCATTCTGAAGGAGTGTATTCTTTACTGCAGAGCCTCCACCTCAGCAGCATGTCTCACACTAGGAGCAAGGCTGCAAGGCTGTACTCAATATGCAAACTGGGAGGCAGATTATCT
>NC_134354.1:29767878-29772878 GCF_048569485.1 Anomaloglossus baeobatrachus | reverse complement strand
ACCTCTATCCACTGCACACAAGCAGAAACGGCTCCAGTGGCCAAACCATACATGAAGACTGACTTCCAAACTGTTTTATTCACCGATGAGTGCCATGCAACGCTCGATGGTCCAGATGGATGGAGTGGAGGATGGCTGGTTGATGGACACCCCATGAAAACACGGCTAAGGCGCCAACACGGAGGAGATGGAGTAATGTTTTGGGCTGGAATCATGGGACGAGAGATTGTCGGCCCCTTTAGGATCCCTGAAGGGGGAAAGATGAACTCCATAATCTATGTGGAGTTTCTAAAACAGCACTTCCTGCCATGGTTCAGGAGGAAGAACCGTGCATTCCGCAGCAAGATCATTGTCATGCATGATAATGCACCGTCTCATGCTGCAAATAACACATCTGCATCTCTGGCGGCTATGGGCATAAAAGAGGACAAACTTATGGTGTGGCCACCATCTTCCCCTGACCTCAACCCCATTGAGAACCTCTGGAGCATCATCAAAAGGAGTGTCTGTGATGGTGGGAGGCAGTACACATCTAAGAAACAGCTCTAGAAGGGTATTCTGTCCACATGCAAAACAATTGAAGCACAAACCATCCAAAAACTGACAAATTCAATGGATGAGAGAGTTCAGAAGCTTCTTTCGAACAAGGGGTCCTATGTGCAAATGTAACAGCACCTAGAATTAAGTTTTGACTTGAAAACTGTTTGATTTCATTTTGTAATAAGCTGATAATGCTTAGAATTTCACAATTGACCATTTTTTGTTTTTCAAAATAAAAATAAAAAGGTTGAAAACTCTGCTGTGCATAATAATTTGGAACATGCATTTTGAGTGTTTATTATTTTTAAAAATATACTGTTTTCATAGGAAGTTTGATCAAAAACATTTCAATTATACTCGAATAGTAGATGACCGGAAAATAACAATGACTGCAATTCATAAAGTTAATTTAGGAAAATATGAAAAAATATTTTTTGCATAATAATTTGGAACACAGTGTGTATGTGTGTATATATGTGTATATATGTATGTATGTATGTATGTATGTATATATGTATATATGTGTGTATATAATATATATATTAGATAGATAGATAGATAGATAGATAGATAGATAGATAGATAGATAGATAGATATATAATATATATATATATCCATATCCGGGCATTGCCCAGGATAGTAACTGTCTGTCTGTCTCCCAGTCTCTGTCTGTCTGTCTGTCTGTCTCTGTCTGTCTGTCTGTCTCCATCTGTGTTTGTCTGTCTTTATCTCCTGTGTCAGTCTTTATGTGTGTGTCTGTCTCTCTTTTACCCGGGCTGTCTGTCTGTCTCTTTCTATCCGTCTCACCACCGACATCATATTACCTCACATATTAGCTTCTTACACTAACCACTTATTTTGTTCCTATAGCAACCACTGACAGTTGCTATTAATAACCTATAGCTCCCACCTCCATTCAGTTTAATGGAGGCAGGATTTTATATATATATATATATATATATATATTATAAATTATTATTTTTTTTTTTTTTTTTTTTTATTTTTACACTCCACCTTGTGAATTGGCGGAATCCTGGGCAGTATATGAGATATTGATAGAATATGCCATATATTTCTTATTGGGTGCAAGCCCCTTACATGCATAGGAGATGTATATGACGTTTACGATCTATTTACAATATATATGTCTCAGACAGAACAACCCCTTTAATGGCCTTTCTCATATTTTTCAAGGGTAAGTTAGAAAATATTTGCATTGAGCAACATAAGGAGGCGGAAAAAGCAATCCGGACCCAATTTAGGATGGAACAGATCATCTACTGCCAGGACACGCTTTATGGAGTATCTCTGAAGGACGTCCGGGACGAGGCGGCTAAAGAAGCAAATAAGCCGCATGTAGCATTTGTACCACCGACACAGATAGAACTGTCTGTCGCGGAGATGTCCCAACACATCCAGGCATATTTTAAGGTTAGTCCTGTATATGGATAAATGGTTAAAAAAAAAATATATGCTTTTGTGTTTATAGAAAAGATCCATGTTCCTGGTCCTCACTGCTGCCCCCTATCTGTATGAAATAATGAAATGCCAAAATAATAACATCCCTATACTGCTAGTGCATACTAAAATAATACCGCCCCCAGCTACAGAAAAACAACTGATATACCCGCTCCTGCGTAGGACATATGCCGAATTCCTTATTGCATTTGGACCCTTTTTTTTTTTTTCTATTTTTTTCCCCCCTGTTTTTGGACTGTCTAATTGTTGTTTTATATTGCACCTATTTCTACTGTATTGTGTCATTAAAATTTTGCATACAATAAAATTAAAAATCTGCCACAAATATCTTAAGTCACAAATTTTTCCCACAAATGTATTCCTGCCGCTACCCCCCCACCACCCCCTCCCCGAGTGATTCATTTTTTAATACTGATGGGAAAGTATTGTAAACGCAAATGACTCGTGATCTAAAACTACTGATATTGCTCCTATGTACAAGAATGTAGCTACTATAATACTGCCCCCTATATACAAGAATATAACTACTATAATACTGCCCCTATGTACAAGAATATAACTACTATAATACTACCCCAATGTACAAGAATATAACTACTATAATACTACCCCCTATGTACAAGAATATAACTACTATAATACAGCCCCTATGTACAAGAATATAACTACTATAATACAGCCCCTATGTACAAGAATATAACTACTATAATACTGCCCCCTATGTACAAGAATATAGCAACTATAATACTGCCCCTATGTACAAGAATATAGCTACTATAATACTGCCCCCTATGTACAAGAATATAACTACTATAATACTGCTCCTATGTACAAGAATGTAGCTACTATAATACTGCCCCCTATATACAAGAATATAACTACTATAATACTGCCCCTATGTACAAGAATATAACTACTATAATCAGGGCTGTATTTTGCCTTCGTGCTGCCCTAGGCACTTTAAGTGGTCGCGCCCCTTAGTGACAACGTAAAACTGAGTTTTCGCACACGACATCTGTTTAAGGCAGATCTACTCTGTAGCACACTTTAAAAAGTATCAATAAGAAACGAACCCCCCCCCAATGGGAATCACCACAGGCACATCAAAACATAGCATGAGTATAAAATATTCCCACCACACCGTCCCCACTTATATACTGTGACTGTGACACTGCCCCTAATAAACACCACACTGCCCTCCCTTATAAACTACTGTATATCCACCACACCTTCCTCGATTATGAAATATGATCTGTACATTGTGAGGAGGGAGCAGCATGATGTGAGGACAATGTCCCATGCATGCTGCCCCCTCCTCACAATGTCCCATGCATGCTGCCCCCTCCTCACAATGTCCCATGCATGCTGCCCCCTCCTCACAATGTCCCATGCATGCTGCTCCCTCCTCACAATGTCCCATGCTTGCTGCCCCCTCCTCACAATGTCCCATGCATGCTGCCCCCTCCTCACAATGTCCCATGAATGCTGCCCCCTCCTCACAATGTCCCTTGCATGCTGCCCCCTCCTCACAATGTCCCATGCATGCTGCCCCCTCCTCACAATGTCCCATGCATGCTGCTCCCTCCTCACAATGTCTCATGCATGCTGCCCCCTCCTCACAATGTCTCATGTATGCTGCTCCCTCCTCACAATGTCCCATGAATGCTGCTCCCTCCTCACAATGTCTCATGCATGCTGCCCCCTCCTCACAATGTTTCATGTATGCTGCTCCCGCCTCACAATGTCCCATGCATGCTGCTCCCTCCTCACAATGTCCCATGCATGCTGCTCCCTCCGCACAATGTCTCATGCTTGATGCTCCCTCCTCACAATGTCCCATGCATGCTGCTCCCTCCTCACAATGTCTCATGCATGCTGCCCCCTCCTCAGTGTCCCATGCATGCTGCCCCCTTCTCACAATGTCCCATGCATGCTGCCCCCTCCTCACAATGTCTCATGCATGCTGCCCCCTCCTCAGTGTCCCATGCATGCTGCCCCCTTCTCACAATGTCCCATGCATGCTGTCCCTCTCCATGAGCTCCTAATGCTGCCTTCCTCTTTTCCATAATGAGACCTTCATGTTGCCCCACTCATGCTAAGACCACCACACTAACGCTTATGCTGAGACCCCCCACACACACACTACCCCACTCTTGATATTGACTCCCCTACATTGCTCCACTCCATACTGATCCCACACATGCTGCCCCTTCTTCACAATGAGCTCCCAATGCTGCCCCTCTTATTCTGAGTCCTTACACTCCCCCCACCCAATCGATTTTGTCATTGCACTATCCCTCATCCCTTGTCCTCTGTCTCTAGCATTAGCCCCTCTCTCCCACTCCCCCAGCATCAGCCTCTCTCCCCCAGCATCAGCCTCTATCTTCCCTCAGCATCAGCCTCTCTTCCCCAGTCTCAGCCTTTGCCTCCCCCCAGCCTCAGCCTGCCCCAGTCTCCGCCTCAGCCTCCCTCCAGCCTCCCTCCAGTCTCAGCCTCAGCCTCCCTCAAGTCTCAGCCTCAGCCTCCCTCCAGTCTCAGCCTCAGCCTCCCTCCAGCCTCCCCCCAGTCTCTGCCTCTGCCTCCCTCCAGCCTCCCCCCAGTCTCTGCCTCTGCCTCCCTCCAGCCTCCCCCCAGTCTCTGCCTCAGCCTCCCTCCAGTCTCAGCCTCTGCCTCCCTCCAGCCTCCCCCCAGTCTCAGCCTCAGTCTCCCTCCAGCCTCCCCCCAGTCTCTGACTCTGCCTCCCTCCAGCCTCCCCCCAGTCTCTGCCTCCCTCCAGCCTCCCCCCCAGTCTCTGCCTCTGCCTCCCTCCAGCCTCCCCCCAGTCTCTGCCTCCCTCCAGCCTCCCCCCAGTCTCTGCCTCCCTCCCAGCCTCCCCCCAGTCTCAGCCTCTGCCTCTCTCCAGCCTCCCCCCAGTCTCAGCCTCTGCCTCCCTCCAGCCTCCCCCAGTCTCTGCCTCTGCCTCCCTCCAGCCTCCCCCCAG
>NC_134354.1:29762974-29767678 GCF_048569485.1 Anomaloglossus baeobatrachus | reverse complement strand
CTCTGCCTCTCTCCAGTCTCAGCCTCTGCCTCCCTCCAGCCTCCCCACAGCCTCAGCCTCTGCCTCCCTCCAGTCTCAGCCTCTGCCTCCCTCCAACCTCCCCCCAGTCTCAGCCTCTGCCTCTCTCCAGTCTCAGCCTCTGCCTCCCTCCAGCCTCCCCCCAGTCTCAGCCTCTGCCTCCCTCCAGTCTCAGCCTCTGTCTCCCTCCAGTCTCTGCCTCTGCCTCCCTCCAGCCTCCCCCCAGTCTCTGCCTCTGCCTCCCTCCAGCCTCCCCCCAGTCTCAGCCTCTGCCTCACTCCAGCCTCCCCCAGTCTCAGCCTCTGCCTCCCTCCAGCCTCTTCCCAGTCTCTGCCTCTGCCTCCCTCCAGCCTCCCCCCAGTCTCTGCCTCTGCCTCCCTCCAGCCTCCCCCAGTCTCAGCCTCTGCCTCCCTCCAGCCTCCCCACAGTCTCAGCCTCTGCCTCCCTCCAGTCTCAGCCTCTGCCTCCCTCCAACCTCCCCCCAGTCTCAGCCTCTGCCTCCCTCCAGCCTCCCCCCAGTCTCAGCCTCTGCCTCTCTCCAGTCTCAGCCTCTGCCTCCCTCCAGCCTCCCCACAGCCTCAGCCTCTGCCTCCCTCCAGTCTCAGCCTCTGCCTCCCTCCAACCTCCCCCCAGTCTCAGCCTCTGCCTCTCTCCAGTCTCAGCCTCTGCCTCCCTCCAGCCTCCCCCCAGTCTCAGCCTCTGCCTCCCTCCAGTCTCAGCCTCTGTCTCCCTCCAGTCTCTGCCTCTGCCTCCCTCCAGCCTCCCCCCAGTCTCTGCCTCTGCCTCCCTCCAGCCTCCCCCCAGTCTCAGCCTCTGCCTCCCTCCAGCCTCCCCCCAGTCTCAGCCTCTGCCTTCCTCCAGCCTCCCCCCAGTCTCAGCCTCTGCCTCCCTCCAGCCTCCCCCCAGTCTCAGCCTCTGCCTCCCTCCAGTATCTGCCTTTGCCGCCTCCCCCCCGCATGCGCAGATCTCTGGTCTGCATTAGAGACACTCCCACGCTCCTTATGAATCCACTTACCTGCTCCAGTGCCCGCCGCCATCTTCCTGGCTCACGTGAGTATCCTCTTCTGACACCGGCTTCCATCACGGCGTCCTCCACGGCGTCCTGCTGTGAGCTCTGCATGTGACGTCCACACAGCAGTGGACGCAGCACAGAGGAAGGAGCTGATTGGCGCGCGCCTGTGACCCCGGAAGTGCAGGCGCCGGCAGTTCCGGGGTCAATCAGCTCCCTGTGCTCGGCGGCCACAAAAAAAAAAAATGTAAAAAAAAAAAATTTTATTTTTTTTTTTTTTTGTTGCCAGAAGGTGCCGCCCCTCACAATCTGCCGCCCTAGGCACCGGACCACGGGTGCCTAATGGTAAATACGGCCCTGACTATAATACTACTCCAATGTACAAGAATAAAACTACTATAATACTGCTCCTATGTACAAGAATATAACTACTATAATACTACCTTGTGTATATAACTTCAGTATTAATTATATAAGATTCGTCCACTATTAATATTCGTCTTGTATATTCCTTCTAGAACACGACCGCCCGTTTGTGTAACCAGATCCCCCTGATCATTCTACACTACATGCTCCATGAAGTTGCTGACAAGCTGCAGGCGCAAATGTTGTCTCTGCTCCAAGACAAAGATAAGCTGACTGTGTTACTGATGGAGGAGGAGGATGTGGCGCGGGAGCGGAAGGCTTTACAGGAGCAGATGAAGCGCCTCCGTGCCGCCCAGCAAACATTAGCCAGATTTCCATGCTAGTAATTCTCATTTACCCTAATATTCTATGTCATTTACATGTGTGTGTCTCTCCCAGTAATATAGGCTGGATGTGAGGTCTGTGTGTCTCTCCCAGTAATATAGGCTGGATGTGAGCTCTGTATGTCTTTCCAGTAATATAGGCTGGATGTGAGCTCTGTGTGTCTCCCAGTAATATAGGCTGTATGTGAGGTCTGTGTGTCTCTCCCAGTAATATAGGCTGGATGTGAGGTCTGTGTGTCTCTCCCAGTAATATAGGCTGGATGTGAGCTCTGTGTGTCTCTCCCAGTAATATAGGCTGTATGTAAGCTCTGTGTGTCTCCCAGTAATATAGGCTGGATGTGAGGTCTGTGTGTCTCTCCCAGTAATATAGGCTGGATGTGAGGTCTGTGTGTCTCTCCCAGTAATATAGGCTGTATGTAAGCTCTGTGTGTCTCCCAGTAATATAGGCTGGATGTGAGGTCTGTGTGTCTCTCCCAGTAATATAGGCTGGATGTGAGCTCTGTGTGTGTCTCCCAGTAATATAGGCTGGATGTGAGGTCTGTGTGTCTCTCCCAGTAATATAGGCTGGATGTGAGCTCTGTGTGTCTCCCAGTAATATAGGCTGGATGTGAGGTCTGTGTGTCTCTCCCAGTAATATAGGCTGGATGTGAGGTCTGTGTGTCTCTCCCAGTAATATAGGCTGGATGTGAGGTCTGTGTGTCTCTCCCAGTAATATAGGCTGGATGTGAGGTCTGTGTGTCTCTCCCAGTAATATAGGCTGGATGTGAGGTCTGTGTGTCTCTCCCAGTAATATAGGCTGGATGTGAGGTCTGTGTGTCTCTCTCCCAGTAATATAGGCTTTTTATTTATCCAGGGTGTTGCTGTCTTCACTTTCATGTGTCAGCACAGTTTTTATCCTGCACTTTATTTCCTCTTCACATTCTTTCCTCTTTTACTATAGCCTTTGTTTTCTCCAAGGTATTGACCTTTCTCTCTATACAGATTTGTCTGTTTGATGTGTTATCAGCGCTAAAAAAATAGAATAAATAAAAAATTGCTGCATGCTGTGAGGGGCAGCAGATATTGCATCAAGTCTACAGGAGTGTGTGAAATATCAGATTGCGCTTGGATATCCTCCCACTGCGGTCTGATATACACCGGGACAGAAATCACTCTCCATCTTCTCCATATCTGTGATCAGATTCTTGCATGTGAGAGAAACGTAGCACAGCAGCATGACCCGCAGCAGACCACTCCACTCCCACCCTCCTGGCGCTCGCAGCAGAAGACTCCTCCCTCTCTCCCACCCACTCCCGATGCTTGCAGCAGACGATGACACTTCCTCCCCGCTCTAGAACCCCCCCCCCCCCCAGCTGGCGCTCGCAGCAGACAACTGCCCTCCCCCACTCCTGGCGTTTGCAGTAGACGATGACTCCTCTCCCTTCTTTCCCCCTGGCTGGCACTCGCAGCAGACGACTTCTCTCCCCCGGCTTTTGCTCGCAGCAGACTACCTCCCCCCCCCCCGGCTTTAGTTCTTTTGCTCACATCAGATGACTCCTCTTCCCCACAACCCCCCCCCCCCACCCCCACCGCTCTTGCTCGCGGCAGACTACCTCTCTCCGCACACCCCCCCTCCCCACCCGCTTTTGCTCTCAGCAGACGACTCCTTCTTCATCCCCCCCCCCCGGCTTTTACTCGCAGCAGACTACTCTTCCCCCCCCCCCCCACACCCCCCTCCCAGCAGACAACTCCTCTCCCCCTTCCCCCTGGCCGGCGGTTGCAGCAGCCCACCCCCAGATCACGCTCACAGTGCAGTTTCAGCTGAGTGTTATTAGCATAATTTCGTTAATTATCTCGCATGACAAAATATACGCCCATGTGAGCGAGCACGAACAGAGGAGAGCGGTGACCGCCCCGGGATGGAGAAGGAATTCTGACAGATGTTACTTTTTTTGCAGAACGATTGGAAGGAAGAAGGACATAAACACCGCACTAACAAAATTATACACATTTTTTAACTATTTTAAAAGTTACTTAATAGTTGTAAAGTTCAGCAACGGAATAAATAAACACTACAATAGGTGAATGTAATATCATGTGAAAAATCTGTTTTATGCCTGTACTCTAAAATAATAAAGTGCCCCTCCCCCCCCATACATGAGCCTTGTGTAGTTCTTACACCTTTCGGCTGTGTGCACATGTTGCGTTTTTTTTTAGTGCAGATTTGTCACAAATCCTCAAGGGAATCCTGATACAGAAAAGTCAATAAGAATCCTGAAATCTCGCGCACACGGTGCAAAAGAGGCCAAAATGAGGGATTTGTGAAGGGGGACGTCATCTGGAGGGGGCTGGATAATCCAGGAGGCGCGGACCCTGGGGATCCACCACGTCGTATGCTATTTGGATATTGTATGCAGAAAAGATTTGGGGAAGGGGAACCATTCCCGCCCCATTTCTTCAGAACTCCATTTATGTTGTCAGGTCATGTGGATGGACAAATCCGAGGCAAGTTTTCCTGGGAACTTTTTTGGGAAAGGTCGACTTTTCACACGAAACATGGATTGGTACCAGGTCATGGACCGCGGCTTCCCAAAATAGACAAAGGTAATTTTTGTGTAATCAAAAATTTTTTTTTCAGTTTTCAGCCTTTTGCTATCGATATATAGAAATGTCCCATCTATGAAATGCAGAAATAATGAGGATAAACTTGGCAGACGTTTATTATACAGTACATTTAACCATAAAGAAGCCCCGGCACACGGAGGTCAATACTCCAAATTCTGACACCCCAAGGGCAAGTCGTCAGTCTTCTGTAATGTTGCATCATATAGAGAGGATGAAGAGACCGTTTTGTGCACACAGCTCCCAGCAGACCTATGTGTCTCCATGGGTTCAGCCTAGAAATAACCCTGATTCTGCAGTAAAGTGTCACTGCACGCCAGCTTTTCT